>NC_085872.1:36025423-36037923 GCF_034702125.1 Engraulis encrasicolus | reverse complement strand
CCTTGAACACTGGTGAAACGGTAGGTGAGCGAGGGTGAGGGTGTGGGGTGGGGGCCGAACAAGACTGGTCAGCATAACTCTCTCAGATATGAGAAAAAGGGTTCTTGTTTCTTCTTTTTTACTGGACAGGTCCTCTGACTTTAAGAGCATCACTCCTCGCAATGACGAAGGAAGTTTTAAGTGTCCGTCTTTTGATGCCAATTGAAACCAAATTGACTAAATATATTATTAGGTAAAAACTAAATATCTGATGATTCTTATTTAAAATATTTTGAATGTGTGTGTTTTTTTATTTTATATGGGTGATTATTTATTGTCAATGAGAAATAAAAAATGTGAAAATGGTGAAATATACTGATACAGTTCTGGAGTTTTGAAACAGAGTATGAAATAATGAGCATGAGCACAACACAACCTTGTTCCAAAGGTCATTCTTGTTTATTTTATTTCATACATACATGATTAAGATCAGAGGATGAGAGCATGGATAACACGTTGATAGTATTTGTGGCTCTTGGTTGGACAGAGCTGGGGTGCATTTCTCAAAACCATAGTTGCTAACTGGGTTAGCTACTTTGTTGGTTGCAGTGCAATTTCCCATTGACAACTACCCAAGTTGCTAACTGGCTAACAACTACGCTTTCGAGAAACACACACCTGGTCAGCCTGGGTTGCTCTCCAAGGTGCTGAAACCGGCCTCACCACCCTCCCTGCTTCCAGCTTTTGGATCACTGGCGTGTCAGGTTACCTTCATAACTTCTCCTGTGTTGCACCATATTATGCATAAGGCGAACCTGTTCTAAGAGCGAACCTGAAGACGCACTGGGCGAAACGCATTGTTCACTCCAAAAAGAAAAAAAATAACAGTATCCAGTGTGCGGCGTTTAATGAACTTTTTATATTGAACACTTTGATATAATTTGTGTCTCTCTTGGTAGGACAGAGATAGTCAGCCTTGGTTGCTCTCCAAGGTGCTCAAACCGGCCTCAACGCCCCCTGCTTCCAACTTTCGGGTCCCTGGCGTGTCAGGTGACTTTAATCACTTCTCCTGTGTTGCACCATATTATGCATAAGGCCCCGTGGCATGATGCACAGCCCTGCAGCCAACCGTTTGACATGCAGCAGAATATAAACCAACAACTCGGCCGCCTTTTATTCCTTTCGATTTGTCTTGCTTAAAAAACAAACAGGGCGGTGAGCGGATGAATAAATAAAGCCGTGAGAATGGATGGTGGCATCGCAGGGCAGTCTGGGAGATGCTGGGACCCCCGACAGGGCCCCCATGTAGTTGAGTTGCTCCCTCTCTCCCTCTTCCTCTCTATTTCTCTCTTTCTCTCTCCCCCCTCTCCTCTCTTTTCGGCCGTCACAGGGCAGTCTTCAGGCAGGGCGTTCATCATGGTGTCTGGCCTGGAAGAGGCTCCATCCATCAGTCCCCTACGCATCAGGAACCACGAGGGGGTGGAGAGGGTCGTTCGCTGCACCACAGCACCTCCGCCACATCACACGGAACCATCCAGGCCGCACGGTCCAGTCCATTGGGGGAGGAGTAGTCTGGTTTCACTGTTCTTGCCCCACATGGCCCACCTCACCGTTTTGACAACAATGGATCCTGGAGTGTACCTCAGCTCTAAGAGTACTAGGCCTAGAACACTGAAGACGAACTCAGCTGCCTCTCTGTGACTAAAACCACCAGCTACTGCAAATAAATGAAAAGAGGTGTGAATCTATGGTTATTTTGTTAGGTCTAAGTGAAGAGCTGTGCGCTCAGTGCTTCACAGACATAGGCCAGTATGTAAAGCTTTGTGTGGATGGATGAAAAGGAGGGTGTTGCATTGCAGATTAAAAGGTTAAACGGTCAATAATCGAGACGCATGCAAAGGTTCAGAGGACAGGGGAGAGGGATAAAGGACGCCGTTTCTGGGGGCGATCAATCCGAAACATTAATTGAGAACCTCTGGGATTTAATAAGATATCCCCTTTTCTATTCATGAGGCTTGTAGCACAGATAATGCATTTTTTCTTTCAACCAAAATATCATTATTGCAGTCACTCTCCCACGGCGATATCCATTAAGTGTCCCCTCCAGTGTATTGCTCTGTTGTTTTCATCACAGGGGGTTCGCCCGGCATTTGTGTAATCCTTTATTAAAGAGCATATTTTACAGCCTCACCATCATCAGCATCACGAATGCGTTTTTCGCTGAAGTTGAAATATTATCAAATACCTTCCGGTGTCATGTACGGAGTGTAATTGTAGGCGTAAGAGGGTGAATCACTTTTGTGATTAGAGGGGATTCAAAAGAGGCTGAGGAGGCAGAGGAGAGGAGAGGAGCGATGGGAGAGATTAACAGCAGCCCATAGCAGCATGCACACAAAGATACACGCACGCACACACACACGCACGCACGCACGCACGCACGCACACACACACATGCACACACACACGCACGCACGCACGAACGCACACGCACACAAACACACACACACACACACACACACATGCACACACGCACACACGCACACACACACTCGCCCACACACACACACACACACACACACACACACACACACACACACACACACACACACACACACACACACACACACACACACACACACGCACACACACACACGTGTATGCTGCCATCTATGTAGGCCTTCCTTCATAGGACCTCAGCACCAGCCCTCATCATCCATCTTGCCTATGCCGATGTGCTTTAGGCATTTACAGCTCCCTCCCAGTGACAGATCACAGTGAATAAACATGCGAAAGCATAAAAAAACAAATAAACCTCCACTGTTCCACCACAGGTGTGATGGACGACCACACCAGGAACAATGCAATGCAATAAGAAGAAATGAGAATCAACGCATCTGAGTGTCTTGTCTGCTCATTTGTGTTTTGAGCTCTTGCATGAAACTGTATACATTTGATCAGGGCAGGTTCTTTGATGTATTTTAACTAGCAGCTTGGTATCAATACAGTCAAATAACTGACATTGTTTAGCCACTTAAAAACTTTAAACTTACATATGGATCGGCTGACTGAAATCTCCTTGAAATTTTATGGAAGATACATGAAGAGGTAGGGGATATTTTGCAATAAAAACAATTGTACAGTAGATAGGACATACTGTAGGTTTAGGTTATAATTAAAATCCATTATTGCTCTGCATGCAGACATTTGTATTAAATAGCCAAATTGGTATTCATAACAAAGCACACCACATAACTACTCATCTTTGTAATCTCTTACACTAAAAAAGTCAACCCTCATTTTTGGTAGAATTCCTGCAGCTTGGTGTTGTCTGAGACCCGTGGTTTATACACAAACAAAGTTGACTGTGTAGTTGGAGATAGCCTACCCTTTTGTACTTGTCAAAAATAGCTACTTTAGCCTAATCATGTTAATGTTGACGGATTCCATGCACTGATTCCTGTGTATTTTTGTTGATGGGGATAAAAAAGTAATTCTGTGAGTGGACATTTGACAAATTTTGTGCTGTACGTATTCTCGCCAGATAGAGGGCAATTGTTGCCATGCATGTGACCTGAGAATATAGAAAGTGGACAGAACAAAACCTAACGTGGCACATATTATAACCGATCTAGACCTTCTTCTGCTTCAGGTTCCTCAATAATGGAGAAGATTTTTAGTGCAAAAGCGGCCCAAACATCGACATTGATGCCACCACAATGTAATCATATGGAAGAAGGTAAGCAACTGTTTTATTTACCTCATTTATTCGTTCGACAAACAAAATTCATAATTTAAAATACAGCTATAGATTAAGGATTAAGGATTTATCTACAGAATATAACCAACTCTGACCAAATAAAATAATTTAAAATAAGAATTAAAAGTAATAAATGAATCACTAGGGTATGGGCTAATATCACTTAATTACAAATGTGAAATATAAAGGGCAATTAATTTTACCGATAAGAATAGTAATGCAATACCCAACTTCATTTTATGGGATGGTCTCATGACCTACAGTAGGATATGCTGCACCCCGGTATGATAGTTAACAGTGCATGAAGCCCCAGGGAATCGCCCTAATACCAGACACACTTGGCACTCCAGTGTTTCACTCCGCTCATCTCCAAGCGCTGGCTCCCTTTTGCATTTGTTTTTCATGGTCTAAAGGCCAGGGCAATTCCCCCATTAGGTGAGATTTATAAAGACACACACAGGCACATATATAACACACACACAAACGGTACTTTTCTGGCCTGCGCTGACAGTAGCTGCCTCCCCAGTCACCCCCACCCCCACCCCCCACCTTTAATTTCCTTTTTTTATTTGTACATGTGGAGCGCTCCTCGCCCCTGCCCTGTCATAACACTCAAACATTAACAGCTCACGCTGACTCAACCCCCACCGGCAATCAGCTCCTCGATCAATACATACAGTGCACTTCCAGCCCCTGTAAATGAGCAATGCACCACACACACACACCCACAGAAACGCACGCACGCATGCACGCACACACACACACACACACACACACACACACACACACACACACACACACACACACACACACACACACACACACACACACACACACACACACACACACTGAAACACACACACACACACACACACACACACACACACACACACACACACACACACACACACACACACACACACACACACACACACACACACACACACTGAAACACACACACACACACACACACACACACACACACACACAGAATGGCGAGCAGCAGCCCAAAGCGACTAAGTCCTGACTTGGCCGGAGGAGCCGTGTATCTATCCAGGAGGCCTACCTCCCAAATCCCTCAGCACCTTGTACTTTAAATACACAACACAACGCCCTGTCAGCCATTGATCAGCAGACTGTTTATGGTGGTGGCGACAGTGGTGGTGGTAGTGGTGGAGAGAGAAGGAGGGAGGGAGGGGTGGAAAGAGGCTTCGGACCCAGGAGGATGCTCTTAGCACTGGATTAAAAAAGGGGACTGGACACGGGAGTCAGTACGGATGCATATGGACTGCGGTGAGAGACATGGAGAGAGAGTGAGAAAGTGAAGGAGAGAGAGAGAGAGATACACAACGAGAGAGAGAGAGAAAAGACAGAAAGAAAGGGAGGGAGAGAGAAAGAGAGAGTGGCAGGCCAATAAAGACGACAAGCTTTATGACGGGTGGAACATGGCATCGGCTCAATTTAACAGCTCAATACTTCATCTCGTGCAAATTGCTCCGTGTCGACAAGCAAAGGGTGGCAGCAGTAATCAGCCCAGGGACACACTTTCCATGCAGACAGACAACATGCACAGTGAGGTGGAATGAGCAAAAGAGCCAAGGAAAAGGCAGAGGGTGTGTGTGTGTGTGTGTGTGTGTGTGTGTGTGTGTGTGTGTGTGTGTGTGTGTGTGTGTGTGTGTGTGTGTGTGTGTGTGTGTGTGTGTGTGTGTGTGTGTGTGTGTGGTTGGTGTGTGTGTGTGTGTGTGTGTGTGTGTGTGTGTGTGTGTGTGTGTGTGTGTGTGTGTGTGTGTGTGTGTGTGTGTGTGTGTGTGTGTGTGTGTGTGTGTGTTTGTGTGCGTGCGTGCGTACGTGCGTACGCATGTGTGTGTGTGTGTTTAAAACAGTGAGGTGCAAATTAAGTAACTCAAGGACTTCTGACAATTCAGGAACTTCTTTTCAGCAGTCTTTTTTTAAGCTATCCTTCCCTACCATTTAAATAATAATAATAAAAAATACTGCGTAACTACAACAAACTCCTGAGTCATGCTCCACAGTAAACCATGCTAAGCGCTGACGCAGATGTAAAGTACCGTAGACCACATGAAGATATCAATGACCATCGCAACAGACAGCCTGCTAACAGACCGCGCTGTGCAGTTACACGTGCTTACAGTACGGTAGCATGGATGCTTCTGGAAGCAGCATGAATGTCTTAATTAGCCACGCCCCCCCCCCCCCCAACCCCCTACTCCCGACGCTTTGGCAGGCCATACCCTGTCAGCGGGCCCATTGTACAGAGACATGGCTGTTCAGTCTGTAATTAAGCATTACAATGACCAGCGGCCTGGGAGACAGCCTGGCTAATTGCGGGCAGAATGAGATTGTCTGCTCGCCTCTCCTCTCCTCCCTCTCCCCCCTTTTTTTGTCTTACGCCAGCCTTGAAAGAGGAAGTGAGAAAGGGAGTGGGGGGAGTGGGGGTTTTGTGGGAGGGGTGGTGGGTTTTGCTGGATGCACACAGATCTTAAGTGTTTTGGTTGTCTGTGTCACTACAAATATGTCAGGGGAATGCAAGCACAAGGTGTCTATTTTTACATGTTTTCCTGGTTTGAAAACGACAGAGGCATCTGGGAATGTGCTGTGCTTTTGTTTCTTGATCTGAGTCATGTTCATATGAAGTTTACTTTCCTGAGAACTGCAGCCAGAGAGAGAGAGAACGCAAGTGTTTGAGTATGTTTGTTGTGTGTGTGAGTAAGTGTGTACGAGTGTGTGTGTGAGAGAGAGAGGGGGGGGCTGGGGTGGGGGTGAAAGAGAGAGAGAGACACTGCGAGTCGAAGGGCTCTTTAGCAGGAGAGGACATGAAGGCCTTTGGCTCGGTAATTACACCGGTGGCATCGTAGCATCATGACCCGGCCGTTCATGCGTTGTGGTTATGGAGGGGAAAAAAATCCCTCCCCAACTTGCTCCAATTAAGACCCCTTAATGCCTCGCTGGTGGACCTGGCACAACCCGTCAGCTCCTTTAGAACCAGGGGTATCAAAGGGGCCCGCGAACGCTCCCGCTCGCACTAGGGGATGTAATTGGACTGGCCTCTGACCCCGCGCACCTTAAATCAGCAGCGCCGGGCTCAGCCCCAGCACTCCCCCTCGCTAACTAGCAGCCTGCTCCAGCTCTCTCATTACACGCAAACAGGGCCAAACACAGCGAGGCAATAAGACGAGGAGGATGCAACCTCACGCCAACACATACTGACGAGGGGTGAGAGGCCTCATCATCCTCCATGCCTTGCCTGCCTGCCTGCGCTCCTGAACTTCGGGAACGGCTGGCGGTGGTGGCGGTGGTGGTGGCTGTGGCGGTGGTGGTGGTGGCTGTGGAGGTGGTGATCAGATGGGCTGCAACTCGACTGACCGTCAACCCTGATAATCATGCCATTTGCATCTTGGAGGAAAACGTTTTTCAGGTTTTTTTGTGTGTGTGTGTGGGGGGGGGCATTCTTTCGATGAAATTACTTCAAAAGCAAATAACAGATGTGCCCCAATTAACACTCGAGGAATGTGCGGGCAACGATCGGCCTCAAAAAAAAAAAGGGGGGGGGGGGATCATGGTGAGCGGATGAGCACTGCACCACGGCTGTGAGCACCAGCCATTGAATTAGGCTGACAGTAGAAATTGGCATTCATTATTTCATCACTGGCTACAAAACGAGCGAACAAGCAACCAAGCAAACAAGAGCGTATAAATAAGAGAGGGAGAGAGAGTGAGAGAGTGAGAGAGAGAGAGGAAGCCAGAGTCACCGCTTGTTATCAGACCTGGCACGTTTGAGTGGACGTGACAGTGGAAATGCTTCTATCATACCCCATTGTTCGTAAAAACCCATAGGCGGCCTTTTTATGGAGACATCCATGCTGCTCACCACATAACCCCCCTCCCAACCCCCAACCACCGGCCGCACAACCCCCCACCCCTCCTCCCCTCACTAGTTCAGGTTCAGACCTGGTGTTAACTGTTCTATTGTCATCATGAGTAGCTGCTTGCATGAAAGATGGGTGGCTGTATATAACATCTACGGGGAACGGCCACAGTATGTATGTTGGACATGTGGGGAACAACAAGCTTAATTTATTTTTATCATGCATGGCAATGACTCTTGGTTTTTACGGGAGCGAAGATCATAAAAAGCCTGTCTGTCCCACGGGAGAATGCATAACACACACGCGAACAAGATTGCCATTACGCCTGTGAAAAGGCTGAATTTATTCCTCACAGTACTGTGCGTTAGGCGGTGTCTTATGGCCATTTAAATTATGTTAATAACCCCGTGTTTCAAAAACAAACTTCAGACTACGGGAAAATGAAGCGAGAGATAGAGGAAAAGAGATATGGAGATAGAGAGATAGAGACAGAAGAAGAGTGGAGGAGGAGGAGGAGGAGGAGGAGGAGGAGGAGGAGGAGGAGGAGGAGGAGGAGGAGGAGAGAGACAGGGAGATAGGTGGAGAGAGGTAGGGAAAGAAGAAGGCCATTTCATTACATTACACGCGAGGTTTTTTGGAGGGCCGGGGGACAGAGTTACTTGTTGGCGGGGAGAGCCTGACCTTCTCAGAAGAGCCACTCATCAACCCTGTGCAGACACCAGGCGCTGTTAGTATGGAGAGGAGCTGGAGCCAACAGGCCCACAGGGCCCACCTGCAGACTGGGTGGGGGGGCACTATTTATGGTGACATTTACTTTTCCTGCCTGGGTGTTTCCCTTAAATCATGCAAGGGAAAGTCTCGCCATGGGTGTGCCAGAGAAACGAACGTGCATAGGGGGCTGGCTGGCTGGCTGGCTGGCGCGAGCAGGTTTTATGTCCAACAAACGGTGTGAGGCGATGTATGCGAGTGAATGCATATGTGTGTGTGTGTGCGTGTGTGCGTTAATGTGTGTGTGTGTATGTATGTAACCAGCATGTGTGCGTGTGGTTGCGTGGGGCGTGGTGGTGTGGGGTGGAGTGGGGGGGTGGCATGCTAGCTGTGGCTGCAGTTGCACCGATGGAATTAGCGGAAATAAATGATGGCGAGGCCAGTGAAGTTATCCAAAGCGAAATGGAGCCATGGCCCCAGCGGTGAGGCTTCGGGGTGGGCCATGCACACTGGTGCTCCATCAAACCTGCATGGCAGCCACTTGATTGCAGCGAGCATGCAGATGAGGGGAGAAGAGGGGCCCCTTGCTCCGCATCATGAGGAGAGGAGAGGGGCTCTTGCTCTGCCCTGGGCCCTCCAATTCCAACTCGAGTAGCTCCCGTGGCCCCTGGCGACTTATAACCAGCTAGCAAGGCCGGGTGCTACTGGCAGAGAGAGAGAGAGAGAGAGAGAGAGAGAGAGAGAGAGAGAGAGAGAGAGCAGGAGAGGCAGATAAATAGTGGGAGCAAGAGTGGAGGAGACAAATAGGTAAATAGAGAGTGAATATGAGAGAGAAAGAGAGAGAGAGACGGAGAGAGAGACACAGAGAGAGAGAGAGAGAGGTGATGCAGTGTGGTGATGTGAGGCGGTGTTTGCGGCTGATGGGGGTGCTGGTGGTGGTGGTGGTGGTGGTGGTGGGAGAGAGGACTAGAGACTAGTGGGGGAAATTAGCCTGGATGGGCTCGGCCTCTTGACACTGAAGTAGGGCCGCGCCGCGTTGCGCTGCGCTGCACCGTGAGGCCCTCCTGCAGAGGGCTCTTCCTTGCCGCCCTCGGAGCACAGCACTCTCACTCTCACTCTCACTCACACTCTCACTCTCACTCCTCATCAGGCCCAGACAATTAATCTGGCAAGCAGGGCATTTTCCCAGTGCTGGGCCAACAGTGCTTAGTGGCCAATGCTGTTGCTTTTGATGTGTTTCCCTTAGAGACCACCCTATTGGGGCATCTTCAGCATTATCAATGGACTGAGCGAATCATAATGTCATACAAAAAAAAAAACTGTGTCAGGGGCTGTGTCAGGGCCGGGTCTGCGTCAAAAATGCCCATGCCATTTTTTGATCACAGTCCAGCCACACTCTCCATCATCGTGACACTTCACGTTGAGGGGGAAGGGAGTCTGGGGTGGTTAGAGGGGGTACGAGATGGTAGGGCGACCCGGTGTCATGGCCAGAGAACCCAGGGAGGCCCCGGGCCAAGACCCTGGGGCTCCTCCTCTGCCAATCCTGCACACTTATCTTTTGGTGGGGCTAAATTTAGCACCCAGAAACAGGGTGCTACTGGTTTGCTGGCAGAATTGTTAGATCATACACATTGCTTTCTGTGCCACAGCATATAATAGGGATATAGAGTTTTATAGAATCTAGAATTTGTGAAGCATTCACAAACTTGAACTTTTTTCTTTATGTGCCATTTATTCATCATTTAATTTAATGTGTCTTTCATTATTACCTCCGCCAAGGAGGTTATGTTTTTCGTCGCATTGGTTTGTCTGTTGGTTTGTGTGTCTGTCTGTCTGTCTGTCTGTTTGTCTGTCTATCAGCAGGATAACTCAAAAAGTTATGAATGGATTTGGATAAAACTTTGTGGAGTCGTTGAAAATGACCAAAGGAACAAGTGATTCAATTTTGACGGTGGGCTGGATCATCATGGTCCGGAACTAGGACTGTTTTTCAAAGATTCTTCACCATTGCCGGATGGGGTGAATTTTGACATTCAAGTTTCTAACTCCACAAAAAGAAGACAGAAAGACATGGCAAAAATAGGCTGTAAGGCGTCAGACATACCAAAGCCGAACCGAAAGCACACGAGATGAACGCGGTCTTTCGGCCGGTGTGTTCTTCTCTGCCTTTCACACTGACAGCGTCGGCGTGCGCGGCCAGTCCTGTTCAAAACCCCCCCACAGCCAAAGCTAGCGTGCTACTTTTCTATTCATTTGAATGAGACATCACCGGTCGCCGGCGTGAAAGATACGCTCGAGTTCTATTTTCCAAATGCAGTGCGGAGCCGGCTCCCGTGGCGCTGACGCCCGACTACCGCCAGTTGATGTGTAAGGACAGATATGTTTCCATGTATTTTCACCGACGCCGGTAAAAATCGTGTCCGTCACGCAACGCTTTACCGCCCTAGTGTGTAAACGGCCTAACATAGTCAAATGTTCTATCAAGCTTCCTTGGTTCACTATTACAGTGGATCTACCACATTAGGCACAGTGTAATAACCAGTGTAACAATCTTTACAAAATTGTTAAATGGTATTACTCTGGTATTACATGGTATTACATTTTGTTACACTGGTCATTGTACCTAATGTGGTAGCTAATGTGGTAGCTCGCTACTTGGGGCTTGAACCCACGACTCAGTTGTCATGTCATGTTCCAGTTTGGGCCCAGCATGATAGCTCAGTGCTACCGATACTGTATGAGGCTTCGAGTGAGAGGTTTATTGACATTCTTCACTGAATTCTGCATGATTATAGACACTCAGAGCTACAAGTTTAGTGTACTCAGTTTGAGTTAGTGCATGGGGGCTCAGAGGCAGAAGGCATTTTACTGGTACAGCATTAATAGTGTAATAGTGATAGCGGTTAACCAGAGCCCACCCCACTCATCACACCCTGTCCTGCCCATCCCATGAAATAAGACAAGATTAGTTTTGCGTTCAGTCCTTCACGCCTCCACTGTCATTTCATATATTGAGGTATGCTTTTAAGCATATACTTCTCACACCCATAGCTACCCTAGCGACGTGCATTACATCTTGCTGACAGATTGGCACGGTAAGAGCATAAGGAATGAGCCCCCCCCCCCCCCCCCCCCCCATTCCTTAAATGCACCCACTCCCACCACCTTCTCATAAGCGTCTGGGAGATGTTGAGTCAATTGCTTTGGGCTCCAGGGCCGGATTAACGCATAGGCTACATATGGTTGCATGCTAGGGCCCCCCACCTGCCAGGGGCCCCCTGATTGGGCAAAAGTGACAAATTGCAGCATTTTGATGCTATTTTGAAAAAAAAAAACCATCTGTTGTGTTCAGTACAGTTGGTAGAAATGTTATAGTTAATCCCTTAATCCCCTAGCTCATAATTAAGACACTATCTATGTAAAAAAATTCCTCCAGGGGGCCCCACAGCAACCTTTAGCCTAGTGGCCCCAGGCCATCTTAACCCGGGCCTGCTGGGCTCCATCAGATAAACGGATGGTTCGTCTGGTTTCATCAGCCTTACCTGAGCCCCCCTTACCCCATCATCACCCCCATACCCCCCCGCCCCGCAACCCACAACCCCTTCCCATCTACCCAGTTAAGTGCAAATCCACACAAATCGGACATCCACACGCTTATGATGTGACCCTGTCTCCTGGCCCTGCCATGATTTGGCTTCTTGCTAAAGCTTTCATCTGTGGCGTACGCATCCAGCACCACAGTGATGCATATGCTTCAAAAAGGAGTGATCCGTAAAAAAGGGTGGGTGGGGAGAGAGATGGAGAGAGAGAGAGAGACAGAGAAAGAGAAAAAAAATCGACGAATGCGTTCCCACACGCGGCTCTCGTCCGTCCGTCCATATTGCTCTCATTAATGGAGCCATCATCCTCATTTTTCGCCCCAGAACCAACTTAGCTGTGATTTTAATTTGCCTTTTCCATTATTGTGTTATTGGCCCAGCCTTTATCTTCTCCCCGTGACTTTCCCTCTAACCTTGAACCGGCCACCCTTACGCTAATGACTAGAGCCGGCCGAGGAGAGAGGGAGGGAGAGGGGTGGGAAGAAGCACATGACACATGTACAAATTAAAAGAGAGAGAGAGAGAGAGAGAGAGAGGGAGAGAGAGAGAGAGAGAGAGAGAGAAAGAGAG
>NC_085872.1:36020423-36022923 GCF_034702125.1 Engraulis encrasicolus | reverse complement strand
ACACATGGTGTGTAATTCATGTGTATATTGTACATTATGTTTTGC
Source organism: Engraulis encrasicolus (assembly GCF_034702125.1). Taxonomy (NCBI): domain Eukaryota; kingdom Metazoa; phylum Chordata; class Actinopteri; order Clupeiformes; family Engraulidae; genus Engraulis; species Engraulis encrasicolus. The sequence goes on along the minus strand of NC_085872.1, from coordinate 36,022,878 downwards.
AGTCTTTGTAAACCCTTTTATGTTTTGGCCCTGCTGTGTTTATTATGCATATGGCCATGTGTACTGTTTGTGTTACAGTTTTTCTCGATTGCCTACACACAAGTTCTGGTACTTCACACACAATTCTCGGAACATCTCACCCATTTCCCAACTCCCCTAACCAATGTCACTGAACACTAAACACAATTCCTACTTAACACTCAAATTCCAGTTTTAAAACACACTCTTTTCCCACCATTACACACAATTCTCTGGATTACACTCAATTTTCATAAAGAAAAACACTAAGTTTCTCAAGGAACACACTTTCATTCACAACACTACAATCAACTGCCATACTATGTTCACTTCCTCATCACATGGGCAAACTCTCTTCATACCGGTTTACAATCTGAAATCATCACCCCATAAGGTCATATTGATGAAAAATTAGTGGATGCAAGGAGAAAACACATTTTTTAGTTTTTGAACTCAAAAATATGTTATACAAGACATCACTTTCATGTGGTTACAATAAATTAGTGCAAATTTTTACAGTAAATGTCAGAAAAATATGTACAATTTATACACATCTGTGTACTCCGAGTCTAAAAACAATATTTCAGTATTTTACTACAGAAAATACCCTCTTTAGTAAGTAGAACACAAATAAGAAAATAATGGCGATATTGCTGTTGATGCCTTCTCTGGATGGATGTGCCATGCAAGACGGTATTTCCCTCGCTGCCTGGCCAGGGAAACGATTGCATGTGATGTGGATGAGGTCCTGTGGCCAGACCACAATAGAAGGCAGGATGAAGCAGAGTAGATGTGAGTGTGTGTGTTTTTTGTTTTGTTTTTTTTTCATAGCAATAGGCTATACAGTAATGTAATAGGTTTTTTGTACTGCCAAATATGGGGTTTATCTTTGTGTTGTTTTTGTAAAAAAGAAATAAAAATCTTTCTGTTTCTGTTTGTGTGTTGTGGGAATGAAGTTTTTCCAACTTATGTCACAGTATCCATGCAATCCAGAACAAAAAAAGCACAAGTTACTGGGAGAAATTAGTTTTACCCTGTGCCCAACACTGTTTTAGTGGGGCTGCAAATGTGTATTGTAGTGACTGTCTGTGTGTGTCATTTGACAACAAAATGAGGTTTTTAGAAGAGAGTACATTGTTTTGAGACAAGACGTGCATTTTTCAGAGGTAGTGAAGAGTTTGGCCCGTTGTGTGTGAGGTTTGGAGATTTGTGTGTAGAGTTTTGAGAATTCGAGGACCGATTCCGAAAATTGTGTGTAGGCAATCAAGAAAAACTGTAAAACATGGGGGTGGACATCAGAGAGAGGGAGATAGAGGGAGGCTTAGAAGTAGAAAGAATTGATCGATGGATGAAAGACTGAGAAGAGAGAGAGAGAGAGAGAGAGAGAGAGAGAGAGAGAGAGAGAGAGAGAGAGAGAGAGAGAGAGAGAGAGAGATATGGTGTAGAAGAGAGAGGGAGGAAGGAGGAGAGGAGGTAGAAGAGAGAAATAGCGAGAGGGGGAGGAAGAGAGAGAGAGGAGGTAGGAGAGAGAGAGGAGGTAGGAGAGAGAGAGGGGAGGAGGAGGAGGAGGAGGAGGAGGAGAGAGGAAATAGAGAAAGAGAGAGATGAAGAGAGAGAGAAAGATAGAGTGGAAGAGAGAGATAGAAAGAGAGAGGAAACGTGCAGAGGGAAAGAGGAGAGAGGGCCCTCATCAGCTGTGTCCTGGAGGGCCCTTCAGTGGTGCTCTGGGGGCTCTGGCAGTCGTGGAGGGGACACCTTACTCCTGATGCATGGTAATGGTGCCTGGATGAACTCTTCAAGAGGCTTAACAGGCCTCTTGGCCCACTGACGCCCACAAAAAGTCCCCTTGCATGGGCAGGGGCCAGCTCGCTATGGGCTGCAAGGAGAGGACAGCAGAGGAGAGGGCAAAGGAAAGGAGTGGAGGGGAGGGCAAAGGAGAGGAGAAGAGAGGAGAGGAGAGGAGAGGAGAGGAGAGGAGAGGAGAGGAGAGGAGAGGAGAGGAGAGGAGAAGAGAGGAGAGGAGAGGGCAGCAAGGGCAGAGGAAAGGACAGGAGAGTTGAGGAGATGAGAGGAGAGAGGTGAAGGGCAGAGGAGTGGAGCAGAAAAGAGAGGAGAGGAGAGGAGAGAAGAGAAGAGGAGAGGAGAGGAGAGGAGAGGAGAGGAGAGGAGAGAAGAGGAGAGGAGACAAGAAGCGAAGAGTAGAGAAGACACGAGGCGAGACGAGAAGAGACGAGAAAAAAAGAAAAGAAAAGAAAAGAAAAGAAAAGAAAAGAAAAGAGAAGAAACGAAAAGAGAAGAGAAGAGAAGAGAAGAGAAGAGAAGAGAAGAGAAGAGAAGAGAAGAGAAGAGAAGAGAAGAGAAGAAGAGAGGTGGAAACTGGTAGCACAGTGTTAGCCTCTGCCAGTCGCTCTCTAAAATCTGGCTAGTTATTATGGGC
>NC_085872.1:36002923-36007923 GCF_034702125.1 Engraulis encrasicolus | reverse complement strand
GTGTGTGTGTGTGTGTGTGTGTGTGTGTGTGTGTGTGTGTGTGTGTGTGTGTGTGTGCGTGTGTGTGTGCGTGTGTGTCACCGTGTGTGTCACCGTGTGTGTCACCGTGTGTGTCACCGTGTGTGTCACCGTGTGTGTCACCGTGTGTGCATGTTTTGGTGCATGGGGTTGTCTTACTGAGTGTGTGTGTGTACGTGTGGGATTGTGTGTTCCTGCATGTCCATGTGGGGGTGTCAGTCTCTGTAAGCATGTGTGCATGTGTCTGTGTACGAGTGGTTGTGTGTGTGGCTGTGGGTGGTTCAGGAGTGAAAACACACACACACACACACACACACACACACACACACACACACACACACACACACACACACACACACACACACACACACACACACACACACACACACACACACACACACACTCTCACACACACACACACACACACACACACACACACACACACACACACACACACACACACACACACACACACACACACACACACACACGCTGGGCTCGGCCGGCGTGGCAGACCAGGGGGAAGTGTGACAGGACAGTGTGGCGACATGGAACTCTACATGTCACTGTCTGTCTGTCTGTCTGTCTGTCTGTCTGTCTGTCTGTCTGTCTGTCTGTCTGTCTGTCTGTCTGTCAGAGCAGAGGTGCCGTGGCACAGCCGTCTCACGCAAAGATGGATTACTGCAAGGGCCTACCGGGCCCAGGCCCAGGGGCCCAAGAGTCCAGAGGGCCCTGAAGCCTAATCCTCTAAGGACTGTTCCATATTCATGTTGTGTAGGAGCACACTTTTAACAACGCCACATTTTTCAGGGGGAAAACACCTGAATGCCCAACAATATAGGGTCTCTAACATCTGGAGGGGGCCCTTTCTTGTTGTCTGGCCCAGGGGCCCATGGAGTCATGATCCGTCCCTGGTCTCACCCAAGCCCTGAGCTGAACTCCCTCCTTCTGCACTCTGTCCTCTGTCCTCTGCTCTCTCTCTCTCTCTCTCTCTCTCTCTCTCTCTCTCTCTCTCTCTCTCTCTCTCTCTCTCTCTCTCTCTCTCTCTGTCTCTCTCTAATTCATGGGTGTGCGCACATAAGAGAGAGAGAGAGAGAGAGGGTGGGGTGGTGACAGAGATACGCCGAGGAAGACAGAAGAGAAAGAGAGGGAAATATCATGGATGGCGTTTGTGGAGGTTGGGAGTATGTAATCATAACCAGACTCCCACGCTCACTTGCAAACCTATTTCCTTACTTAGGCGTACCACTGGATTTATTTTGTTTCTCTTGCTCTCGTGCAGTTTATTGCTCATTTGTTACGTTTACATGAGACATTTTCGAAATTCGTAATAAACTGACTTTAATTCTGAATCAAGCGTAGTTCCGCTTTGAAAACATCATGTAACACATCTTTTTGTTCGGAATTAAAGTAAAGATCGAAAGTAAACTCAATGGAACTGTTTAATTCGGAAATCATTAATTCGGAATTAAAAACATCATGTAAACATAGTGATTGGTTGTGTTTGAAGCATTAAACGAAGAAAGGTTGAGATTATTGTGTTGATTAGTCAGATCCTATTTATTTTTAATTGCATCCAGCACATAGTACATAGGCCATGTGTGTGCCCATTACATGTGATTACTTTGTGCACTTGAATTCCTTATGTTCAGAAAGAGGCTTGCTCCTATTGACTATTTTGTGTCAGTTGACCTGGAGCCAGGTTCCACTTGAAAAGGTATTTATTATTTCCTAGATTTAGCCACATAATTTGACTTGTGAATGGAACAATTTCATTCCACCTATTGATCCGTGCACCATAAATCATGTATAAAAGACAGAGGTTGTGGAATGCAACGGATGCTTTCTCTATTTGACTGTGTTTTAGTTTCACACTTTATTTTTCTGCCCATGCATTGTACTTTATGTAGGTAAAGCAACATTGTGTATCTTCACAGTAACACATACTACTGTGATAATGGGTAGGCCTTTATTCTTTACAAGCACATTTACTAAATGCACTTGTAAAGAATATACCCATAATCACAGCCATTAACTGTTGTTACCATTTATTTGTTCTTCAAAGTGACAACAAGCTCTGCATAGCCATGGATTTCAGAATTGTTTTTTTTCATATCTGTTTAGAGACTTTTAGATCCCGTTTTCTGGCTTACTGATGTACATGTATACAGAAACTAAACCTCTGAAATACTAGCAAAAAGTAGTTTGACCTGCTCAGAGCAGATGTTTATATAGGCCTATTTCAAATATAGATTTGAAATTTAAGTCACTGTGATATGCTTGTAATTTTAATATTGATCTAGAATATTAATATATATATATAATGTATATATAGCCTATATATTTATGACTTCTTAGGTTCTTATGATTTCTTATGTCATTCCATGCATGTCTCTGCATTATACAACACCCTGACCATACTTTTTCAGGTGGCACTATTTATGCAGTCTTCATTTATGTTCGTCACTCCCTTGATGGCGTGCAGCATACCGTGTCATTGCATACCATGTATTCATTCACACACTGGTTTACACCATCAGCTTGTCAACTGGACTCCCGGTTGAGTGTCACAACAGTCTCTCTCTCTCTCTCTCTCTCTCTCTCTCTCTCTCTCTCTCTCTCTCTCTCTCTCTCTCTCTCTCTCTCTCTCTCTCTCTCTCTCTGTTTGCTTTATTGTCTGCTTATATCTTTCTACTATACTACAGATGTAACTGCTTATCTTTTAGAAACAATCTTGAATGCATGTTAATGTTTCTGGATATAAAGTTACAGACTTAGCCTTGTCTGTGCTTTATTTACAAAAAATATATTTATTTTTACAGAGGTCATCCACTCTTCACTGCACAGGCCTGTGCAGAATTAGAGTCAATGACACGGCTGGACTGTGCACCCCCTAGGAAAGCACTGCAGCCACCTGCTTTAAGGTATAAGGCCACCAATCTGCAGTGCGGTGGCCTCATTCCACTGGGGGTACAGTGGGCAGCGCACCCCCACATCAATCTCCCCTTTAGACCGGGTCCCCGCCTTCAATCTGGCCAAGGTGACACACACACTACAACACACCCACACACGTTTGTTTGTTTGTTTGTTTGTTTGTTTGTTTGTTTACTTGTTTATATATTTGATGCCAACTTCTCAGAGGACTGCTCAATAGACAGAAGTAGGCCCAAGGGAAAGTGGTGGTTACGAAGTGTTGTACAATGAAATGGGATTTTGTTTCAGCATTGCATGGAAAAACAAATTCTTTTTGTCAGATTAGATTAGATTATAAAAACACATACACATACACTGCTTCACGGTCTTTCATGCTTCATGTGTGCACATGGCTGTGGAGTGGAGCACATGGAGTGTGCACATGGCTGCTACGATTTAACATGCAGAGAACTGGCCTCAGAAAAAAGTTATCATATGTATGTGTATGTTTTTTCTTCTTATCTTTTTACAATGCATATATCCATGTGATGTCTCCACCCAAAGACTTTTACATCAGTAACCTCTTAAAAGGAGCTGTCTCCTGGTCGTGGCTGTGTGCGCACCCTATTCTCCTCCTCCTCCTTTCTCTCCTCATCGTCTTCCTTTAGCCCAGACACTGTCTCCCGCTCCCCAAATCCCCCATGCCCAAAACCATGGAGGTGATAATCAGCATTTACTGAAGCACGGCAGAAAAACATTCCAGTGAAGTGGAGAGGAGAGGTGAGGTGTGATGGAGAAAAGAAGAAGGTGAGAGGAAAGAAAGGATTGCTGCTGGAACTACAGAGGAATAACACACAAGGCCTCGGTGCCGCTGTCAAATCTCACCAGATTTTTTTTCCCTCTTTTTTTTTGGTCGGTAATAGATTCTCCTCCAGACACTCCATTCCGTTCAAAGGCAATCCTGCTTTATCCCAGGGCATCAAATATTTAAACACTCGTATTAGTGGCAGTGTCATCTCCTGAACCTGCCGCTCATGGTACCAATCTCTTTAGCGCCTTTTCCTCCCTCCTCCTGCTCTCCTCCTCGTGCCCACAATGTTATCTCCTGGAGCCTCCACATTTTCCACGTCTTATCATTTTATATTTTCAATACTTAAATCGTTTTCAGCACACCCCCCCCCACCCCAACCCTCCTCTTCCTCCTCCACCACCACTGCCACCTACTTCTCCTCCTCCTCTCCTCCTTTCCTCCTCTTCTCCTTCCCCCCTTTTCTTTCTTTCCTTTTCTCCCTGTATTTTTTTTGGACCGTTTTCTTCACCCCTCCCCTTCTCTCTCCTTTTCTGCTCCTTCTTTTTTGTCATCCGGACCAGGGCCTTTTCAATTTTTCTTTCTAAGAGGCAGAGGCTTACGGATTGCAAGGGAGAGAGAGGAAGGAGACGGGATAGAGCCGGGGCCAGAGAAGAGAAGAGAGGAGGGAGAGGAAAGGGAGACAGGGAGAGGAGGATGGAGGGAGGGAGGGAGGGAGAGAGAGAGGGAGAGAAAAGCCTCAGCAACAGCGGTGCGCTTGACTGATGCCTTTCAAGGGGGGCAGTCTAGCTTGTCAAATCGCCGGCTGCAAAATGAATTGGCATATCTATTCAGCTTACTGTGAGGTGTCATGCAACACAGTCTCATATTCCTTCGATAAGGTGCAATAAAGCAATTGTCACAGAGAAAAGGGGAGAGAGAGAGAGCGGTTGTGTGTGTGTGTGTGTGTGTGTGTGTGTGTGTGGGTGTGGGTGTGGGTGTGTGTGTGTGTGTGTGTGTGTGAAAGAGAGGGGGGGGGTAGAGAGAGTTGCCTTGATACTACTTTTCACTGCAGAAATTCAGTTTACTTTCGCCAGTGAAAGGGGTCTGCCCCGCGGGCCCCCTTGGCTTCCTGTTGAAGGGGAGTGCAGGCTGTTGGGGTGGCCTCCACTCCAAACACACTGACATGTTCCTTATAGTTCCTGGGTTTGGAGACAGATGCACAGGTCCGGCGGCTGAACGCTGTGCTTTGATGCAGTGGAATCGCTGTCAGATGCAACAG
>NC_085872.1:35982923-35985423 GCF_034702125.1 Engraulis encrasicolus | reverse complement strand
ATAGTATAGTATGTACTGTACACCACAGAGCTGTGCCATTCGATAACCGACAGTGTGAGATGACTGAAGTTGCCATGGACAGATATAATACAGGTAACAGCAGCAGCAGCAGCAGCAGCAGGACCGTTCGAAGACACTGTGGGTGCCCCCGGGCACTAATACCTCGCAGGTGCCCCCTTTATGAACAATGCAAAGTTTGTGTCATGCAGTGAACTAACTGGCTGTAAACGGTGGGTCCCCCTGGGCCCTGTGCCATTGGCCCTTATGGATAATCCGGCCCCTGAGCATCAGCACTCTTCCCCCCTGGTCATCTCGGTCAGCTGGCACCCTGTGCCCTGCAGCCAGAGCAGAGAGCATGATGGGACGGATGGCAGAAAGCAAGTGCAGAGGGCTCTGGCGTGGGCGGCCATGACACGCCAGACAGGTTGCGGAAATCACCGTCTGACAAGGCCAGCGGTGCCGGCGACCAGTGGGGCAATCAGAGCCGATCGCCTCTAACTGGCTGCCTACACCTGTGGCCTGTCCTCATTTGGACCCCAAGGCCCTGTCCAGACCGGCACTGCTCTGCTCTGCTCTCTCTCTCTCTCTCTCTCTCTCTCTCTCTCTCTCTCTCTCTCTCTCTCTCTCTCTCTTTCTCTCTCTCACTCTCTATCCAATTCTCTGTCTCTCTGTCTGTCTCTCTCCACCTGTCTTTCTCTCTGCTCTTTTTGCTCTTTTTGCTCTCTCTTTGCTCTTTCTGCTCTCTCTCTCTCTCTCTCTCTCTCTCTCTCTCTCTCTCTCTCTCTCTCTCTCTCTCTCTCTCTCTCTCTCTCTCTCTCTCTCTCTCTCTCTCTCACCATATCTCCCTCTGCTCATTCCCTATCTATCTGCCACACAATAGGGAGACTGTCTCATTACGGCAGTTGAGGCAGAGCAGAATAGAACACAGCAACTGTGAGTGAATGGGCCGGTTTTGACTCTAGCCCGCGATACAGAGGGACACGATTCATCTCGATGCAAATGAGATTGAGCCATTAACATTTACAGGGACAAAGACCAGGAGAGAGAGAGAGAGAGCAAGACGGAGAGAGAGAGAGAAAGAGGGAGAGAGAGAGAGCGGGAGAGAGAGAGAGAGAGAGAGAGAGAGAGAGAGAGAGAGAGAGAGAGAGAGAGAGAGAGAGAGAGAGAGAGAGATTATTAAGAAAGATGTCTTTTCATCTTGTGAAAAAAGATCTGCCTTCATCATGGTGGTCAGCGGGGACTGCACTGCTCCTTCCACTTAACAGTTCTTCAGGCCATATGAGGTGCTGTGTGTCCAGACTGCTAGTACATGACATCACCCACTGCTCTGCTCGCCGCTCCTGATACCATGTTACCGTGCCACTCACAAAATGGCGGGTTCATCCACCGATGCTTTAACCTCACCACAATATGGCCCAGCCGTGGCTCAATAGGCTGGGCACTAGAATACTACACCAGAGATTCTTTAAGTATATAGAGATATGCCAACATAATAGGTTTCTATGGGCCCCTAATGTGACAACATTCCGGTCTGCCTAAAAGGGCGTGTCATAATGCTTCCAGCATTGAATAGAACAGTCCAGGTCTGCCTAAAGGGGGATTTCCCCCCACTCCCCCTTGCAAAAGTAGAACCCGGAAACAATGGACCAATGGAACCTCTCTCTCTCTACTCTCTGGCTACACCGTCAACCTGGGTTCGATTCCGGCCCGAGGACATTTGCCGAACCTTCTCTCTCTCCCCGCATGTTTCTGTTCTGAACTGTTCCATCACAATAAAGGCATAAAAAGCCCATAAAATATCTTTTTAAAAAAGACCTCATCACAATACGAGTCACAATTCTGTCTGGCAGCAGCTCTCTCCTTTATTCTGCTACTACCATGCATCAGTTTGTAGATCAGCCACGGTGCATTCGCCTGTTGAAAGGAAGTCGTATGTGTATGCTTCCCACAATGCCATAGCTCAAGTCAAGTCTTAATTGTAATGATCTCTCCACCCCTGCAGCCGTACCAACACACATTAAGAGTGCTTCTGCGACACAAATGAAATTTAGGAAAAATGGGACGAACTCTCGGCATCGGTGGGACTCGGCTTGGCTCGCAGGAACGAATTGTATTAAATGAGCTTTTCGTACACTTATTAGCATAATTGATACCCTCTAAAATGAATCCCTGCATTTTAAATGACCATTATGAATGTCGGTAATTAATTAAGGGCTCTATGAGTGTTGCGAAGATTAAGAGCCGGCCTAAACACGCTCCGCAGTGTTTGGGCCAAAGTGGCAGCATCCAAACACGGAAACTCTCTTATGCGCTAATAGCATCCGCAGAGATTAGCATATTGCATTTGGTTCGGCCCCCTTTGAGTGGTTAAACTCGTTCTGGTAATGAAGCTGATGAGGTGAAATAGCTTCGACACATGAACCGGATGGTACGCGGCCAAAAATCTCACAATCTCATTCTCATTACCATATTTTGTCGTTGCGGTTGTATTTAGTGCAAG
>NC_085872.1:35975087-35977823 GCF_034702125.1 Engraulis encrasicolus | reverse complement strand
AGCTAGGCCAACATGTTCATGTCTTCAAACCTTTTGGAATATCATAGGGCAGCCTGGCTGTCAGTGACACATCACAGACTCGAGTGAGATGTACCGCTCACTTCCTGGTGACGGTAGCAGTTGTCACGGCGACGCACACGCACATGTAGACCCGTTATGCCGCTGACACGGCTGAGTGAGTCCCATCCTTCCGTCTGTCTGTCCGTGTCCGTGTCGCTGACAGGTGCAACAGAGGATGTGATCTCCGCTCATCGAGGACACAAACGACAATGACAGGTCCCGAAAATGGCACCCAAGAACGGCTCACTCACTCGCTCGCTCCCTCAGGCTACGGCCCTCCCCGAGTGTGTCCAGGTCAAAGGGCGCGGGGTCACCAGCCCGAGGGGCCATTTCATTTCAATAGAGTGAGACTGACAGCATTGATAAGCTAGCTTGCTCACCTCCAGGAGTTCCCATGAATGCATCACCTCACTTCCCTCTGCTTTGCCACCACCAGTAATGAAAGGGGGTCTCTTGTCAATAACCACGTAATAAGATTGATGTAGAACCATGGTTAGTTGTGTTAGCATTTTTAAACACACAACCTGAATATTACTTCTGACATATATACCTGGGTTTTTTTCCATTTAACGCCTTGTTTTGAATGAAAGATGGGCTTAAGTGCGGTTTAAAATGAAATTAGGATCTGGCTGATCGAACGGGGCGGCGGGGGGTGGGGGTTGGGGGGTGATCAATAGTTAATATGTAGCTTTATGTCCGAGTGAAGGGGTATGACTGGTGTCGGTGAGATGCCAGTTGAGTAATGTGTGTCAATGTTAATGAAGTGGAATGGGCAGCATTAACTAGAGGCCGCTGCTGCTGCTGCTGCTACTGCTGCTGCTACTGCTGCTGCTGCTGCTGCTTGGAAACACCTCCATCTTGGCCTTGTTCAGCCTTCCTCCATCACCCAACACACACCTCTACTGCACACGCACGCACACACACACAAACACACACACACACACACACACACACACACACACACACACACACACACACACACACACACACACACACACCTCTATTGCGCCCACTGCACACACACACATATCAACTGCTTCGACCCCAGGCACGCACACACACACACACACACACACACACACACACAGACACACACACACACACACACACACACACACACACACACACACACACACACACACACACACCACACACACACACACACACACACACACACACACACACACACACACACACACACACACACACCTCTACTGCCCCCACTACACACACACACACACACACACACACACACACACACACACACACACACACACACACACACACACACACACACACACACACACACACACACACACACACACACACACACACACACACACACACACAGGCAAACCTCCTCTCCACTATTACACCATCCTCCATCTTCACATGTTCTCCTCCTCCTCCGGCTCTACACACCCCCCCTATGCTGCTCCCGGGTCAGCGCATGTTTACACGTTTGACTCTGCTGGTGGCCTCTTTAAAAATACATGAACAATAAATATGAGCACCACCCTCCTCATTGCTCTCTCTCTCTCCCTCTCTCTCTCTCTCACTTCCTTTCTCACTCTTTCAGTCGGCTATTTCTCTCTCTCTCTCTCTCTCTCTCTCTCTCTCTCTCTCGCACTCTCTCTCTCTCTCTCTCTCTCTCTCTCTCTCTCTCTCTCTCTCTCTCACACACACACACACACACACACACACACACACACACACACACACACACACACACACACACACACACACAGCACAAAGCGCACGCACGCCACATGCACACCTCACACACGGCAGTCTGTGCGAGTGTTGTCCATGTGCCTTAGTCCATGTTTAGAGACAGCTATTAACCGGATGGGAGGGAAATGAAACTGAGGATGCTTGGCTCCGCGTGCTCCGCCAAGGGTGACTAATATCCAGTGTGTCAACACCAGGAGGCCCCTCTCCGCCGACCTCCCTATCAGCCTCCTCCATCTCCCCAAAGCCCCAGGCTGCAGGCCTAGGCCCCTGGGCAGGCTCCTGCTGCGCACTCCTGTAATGGGGGCCAATTGAGCCGCCGGACCCAGGGCCACGCGGCTTGCCCCGCTGATGGCCTACGCGGCGTGTTTGCTCGGCCAGTGGCTCTGCGCCTCCTCAGATAGTCATTGTCAACATCACCAGGGAAGGGGGCGGGGTGGAGGTGTAAGGGGAGGTGACATTTTTGCAGACAGTACTGATGGTAATGGTTAGGGCCTTGGCAATGTCTCTTTGTTTTGAGGTTTGGCTGTGAGATGCTTTTTTTTTACTGTGTAATGTCTTTTGAGTCTTGAGTCTTTTTTTTTAGAACATCCGATTATTTAGCAGACATGAATGCACACAGATATCCAGTGGGCTGTGTCTTAGTGGCTTTAGAAACACATTATAAACTTGAATGTAATGGAAGGTATGAAAAATGTCCGATCTGGCTATACTGGTTATTGATGTAGGGTCTTACAGGGGGGCTATTAATTTTTAGACAAGGTAGGATTAAAAAGGAAGAAAAAATGAATTCCATCAGTGGTAATTAGACATGGACTTCATCTTTTGCCAGTCCTTGGAAACCTTCATCAGAGCCATCCGTTCGGGGCTGCATCCCGAGTGTTGTTATTAATTTATTAAAGCCTCATTTTTTTGTGTCTTTGGCGACTGTTCAATGTGACATTA
>NC_085872.1:35952587-35965087 GCF_034702125.1 Engraulis encrasicolus | reverse complement strand
GAAGCTACCTTCACAGAATCGAACAGCGTGGTTCGACCTCTTTCTACTCCATGCCTCTCCGTTATCTCCAGTGCGTTCGCTCGTCTGCTCTGAAAAGTTTCGGTCGTGAGGATAAAAGGACATCTTGGATCTTCAAAGGGATTGTTTTTAACAACGTAAGTGCACCGACTGTCTTGACAACACTTGTGTATGGTCTCCGGTTGACTCAGTGGGACATTGCTCTTGTTTAACTTTCTTTAACATCATGACGGAAAACCCTGCCTTATCTCGATGTCTTTAACGCGAAGTCATTACCGAAGTGTGGTAGGCGAAGACCTTTGCTTCAGGACGTTGTCAAACGTTTATTTCATTTTTAAACACCCGGTCCTGGTGTGTAAATTACGTCTCTATGCATGTCACCACTGTGTCATTTCTGACATTTCATCACGAATGTGTCGTCAGCATTTGTCTCCCAATCTTTACTGTTGATTTGCCTTTTTGGGTGCAAGACGTGGAGCGTTTGGGTAGTGGAAGTTGGCCTCATGGGGAGACTTAGGTACCAGTTACGCGAGGGTGGCAGGACACTCAGGACACTTGTTTACAGCTTACTTAATCATGGGTATCACACTCACAAGAGGATCTACAATTTACAGCATTTTTCTTGCTGACGTTGTCGCTGTTTTGGAACACGTTTCTGTCGTTTAGTTTGAACTCAAAGGAAAATGTGATAATATCTCCGGAGGAACGGACCAATTTACACCTGACGTGGCGTCAAGACCTTAACATTTTGACTCTGCGGGACAGTAGCCCGAGATCTCATGGTATCACTTGCCTACATTCCCTGCTAATGGTTGTTACGGGCCTACTTAAACAAATCAACTAACCCTCCACTCGGAGCCACTTCAGATTTGACATTTACTAAGACCAGAGGGACGTGACCCATCTCATTAACTGTCCATTGGACGATTTAAGTTTAAACTGGATTAAACATATAGGCGTATTTGACGTGGTCATAAAGATGCAAATGCTTGTGATTTCTCATATTATGTTGACCACTCAAAGGTTGACCGAAACCAAAGGTTTTGCACAGGCCACACGACTTTATGTCAGGGCTATGAAAGTGGTTTATTTTGCTTAACGCACTGTGCCTCTCCATGCGCAATTGCGGCACACATGTTTTGGGAGTGTGTAATTTAATTAATTGCTGGAGAAGTAATCAGAGCATAAATTAACACTCGTACAAGGCCAATATTGCGGATTGCTTGGAGGCCACAAGTAACTGTAGTCCTTGTAATAGAGTAGGTTAGTGTGTGTGTGTGTGTGTGTGTGTGTGTGTGTGTGTGTGTGTGTGTGTGTGTGTGTGTGTGTGTGTGAGAGAGAGAGAGTGTGTGTGTTTGAGAGAGAACGAGAAAGAGTGTGTGAGAGATAGTGAGTGAGTGAGATTACAATTCCGTAGTAATGTACTGTCTAACTAAAGTTCTTTTAATGGTTCCAAGACTTCCCACTTCCGTCTGGTGAGTGGGACCCTCACAGGACCTAAATCGAAAGCTTAGCCAAGTCGTCAGCAGTACCGAGGGAAACACCTGTTTACTATGGACCACTACAATTTACATCCTGCCTAGAACGGCAGAGTGGGCTACAAGCTAGAGGGTTTCCGCCAAACTGATAAGCTGTAAAATGAGTCGCTGCATACAGAGTATGTCAAGCCTAATTCACAATAATAAACACTGGGAGTAGCTAGTCTGTGCGCATCATCTCAAGCCTATTTTGCGCCTGGAACTATACAATTTCCAGTGTTTGTATGCGTAAACATGATATTAACACTGCACTGACTATAGTTCAAATAAAATAGTATTTCCAGCTGACACATCCTGTGGCCTATTTATTGCGGAGCATAATGACTATGTTTCATTTTTATTGCCGCTATGAAATGGGCTTTTAATAACATATTGTTAATAGTAAAGTTTTGTTGCCACCCACAGTGCGTAATCGGCGCATGTTCTTACAGTAACATATTACACACTTGTAGTTATTAAAACTTTTTATTCATTAATAGGCAGGGTTCACGTTTATCCAAGGTATGTTTTACTATGCCAAAACTCTATAATCACATCACATTGCTCTTGTATCTGAGGCGTCATCGCGCTGTCCGGATAACCATCTTCTACCTCTTTACTGATAAATGAGGAACAGGCGCAAGACATACAGGAATTTACAGGGCTCCTGCTATGTTTAAATGCCACATAAATTCAACTGGCAGCCTTTACATTGTGTGACACAGAAATAGCCCAAATTGAACAGCATAATTTGTTTGCTGACTATAATTTAATTTGAAATTAACCTTCTAGACAGCTTGTTTCCAGACAACTTGCCGATGCATTTGAAAAAAGAGCGCACTTGGAAATTATGACCGGTCGGTCTCTCATGAGTCGTGGCTGCTTTGGTGACATATCATATTTAGTTAAAGTGTTTAACTAAACAATATGTAATTATTAATGTGTAATAAAGAAGGTTTGGCTTTTAATGGGCAATTCTAAATTTTGTTTTTTTGAATATTTCTATCCCTGACCTATATGTAATCGCAACGATAATTGTAAAGGCCTGGGTGATTGTGTTAAATTATACTAATTATTATACGCCTAATCATTTGAGCAAACTAGGCCTACTTTCGGATAAAACTGCGACCAGAATAAACTCACTGAATATACCACAGTAGGCACTGCAAGCATGCAGTACATGGCGTGTCAATGCAGATGTCTTGGTTCCATGTCAATCATGCCACTTTCCTGATGTTGTTATATAAGTGTGTGTAATTGATATTTTATTAATCCGCTGTATTACATGTAATTTAAAATAAAACTATAAGCGGCGAGCTGTAATCACACTACACAAACAGGAAACCAATGTGCATAAAATAGCCTTTTAATTGCGCATGCAGATATTTTCGAAAGTAAATTCTGCATTATTTGGCTAGGGCTCCAAACTTGAATTTGCTGCTCGACTACACATTTCCCTTAAGAGGAATTCCCATAGGTTTCATCTTCAACGGCCGCTGGAAAAACGCGCGCGCACAGAAAGTCGAGGTTGAAAGGTAGAAAAGTAACAGATGATTTATTTGTCAGCGTTTCGATTTCTAGCACCGGTGCTTCTTTTTTATCCTTTTCAGCGGCGATGTCAGCTGTTATTGCTTCACATTGATCCCCTTGCAAAGTGAGAAGTGAACTAAAATTAATGTCGATTCCAGTGGCTGGATCAATAGCCAGAGTTATTTTAATCTGGATTTGTGCGCTGCGCGGAATTAAAAATCGGAGAGCGAGCAAGCGGAATGAAACACTTTCTTTCTCGCTAACAATTAGGAGGGTATTTCTTCAACAGTAGTGTGGTATTCGAGTGACGGGACGAGGGAAGTGAAAAAAAATGCAACCGCAAGTGGTGCGCTTCACTTTTGGATAAATTGTGAGAGTGTTCAAAGCGATTGGCACCGCCGATGCCGGCTGTTGAGAGTGTATTTTTCAAAGTCAAACCGGCTCCTCCAACATCGAAAGTAAATTAACCTCAGATTTCATCATTGGACCGACTTGATAACCCCTGGTCTATTAACTCTTATTGATGTAAGCAGTTTTTCCGTCGTATATTAAAAGTAGAATTAACCCATCTAAGAGCGCGCAACCCCGCCCCCCACTCATGTTTATATTTTGATGTGCTAATAAACACTACACTGAAAACTAATTTGTCATGCAGACGGTGGTATTGAATGCTAATTGAAATGAGCACCGTGACAGTAGGCTAAATTAAAATCAGTGTTTGAACATGTGGCACGCAATAGGCCTATATTTCAAGAGCCTTGTGCTGCACCGTAGCATAAATTATACAAGTTTGTCTTGTTACACATTTCTTAAACTGTTATTTCCAAATGGCAAGAGGTTCATGAAAACATAATACTTGCAAACAGGGGTGGTCGAGTATAACTTCCGCATCCTCTTCCCTTTATATTTCGGTGCGCTCAGTCACGCCTTTGCATGTGCCTTTTAATCAATTCCAAAGCGGAACATTTGAAATTTTATGGTGGAGAAGGCTACTTGTAGGTTTTTTGGCAGCGACGCTTCCTAGTTGTTTAGCTTTATTTGTTGGTTTTTCATGGTCTCAGTCTAACGGTTATTGATGCTAATTAAAACAGTAGTTTAGGCGTGCGTATACCAGGGCATATCCAGGTACTTCTGAAATGTACATTTTATCTTGCCTAATTAATTACAATATGCGTAACACACTATATAGCCTACAACTTAAGTGCTTGGAAAAAATGTTAAGTCGAGATTTTTTTTTTGTGGCAACAAGGAAGTTCAAATGATTTTGTTTCCCAGAATATGCACATGATCTGAATCTTTAATTAAAACAGAACGTTGACTTTTTAATATTTAAATATTATAATATGGTTTTCTGGTACCTTGACAGTTTGGTAGGCTACTATTTGCAGAGCATATGTAGCAGGTGGCAAGTCACCAGTTGTTTTCAGAAGGAGAATTATTCACTCACACTGTCCTACTTGTACTTCCTTTGAGTGAATTGTGACAGGCACATTCTCTAAATGTTTTTTATGGATTTAAAAAAAATTATTGTATTGCTATTTTACTTAATTTAAACCTTTTCAAAATAAATATCTAAAATACTTTTGCACAGTGTACAGTGCTTTTTAACAACACCGGCAGTTCTTTCCCTTGTATGGGGGGATGAATTTGGTGAAAACTAAGACAACAGGCAAATTCTCTAAGCAGCCACAGTGGATTCTCAGTGATGATATGAGTTTTTGAAATAATAGCTATCAGATATTTTGTCCTCTCTTCCATTTCCCCATTTGTCAATTATTAGGATCTGAGTTTCAGCGCTAGAGAATAAGTTAAGTTAATTTTCAGATGCCTCCCCGAAGGCATTAGCAGTGCATTTACTTGAGATCGATTGAAGACAGATATCTATCAGCTTGTCTTAGTGCTTCTTATTGCCCTCCCACACAACTCCGACCCAGGAGTGGGAAGCAGTTTGTCTCCGGAATGCAGACATTTGCAAATGCCATTTATTTAATTACACCATCCTTTAGACATCCATCCGTGCACATGTAGGCCCGGGGCATTCATATATACCTGCGCACACAGATGCACATTACACATTATGCGAATGATCATTTGTGTAACCCTAAACGTGTATTCTTGGCACTCTCACACACACACACACACACACACACACTCACACTTGCACTTACTCTCACACACACACACACAGACTGGCGTCTATGAGTAGAAAGCACACTTGCACATGTGTGATGGCCCCAGGCCCTGGGCTGTGGCGGTGGCGTTGTGTTGACGGAGCTGTTGAATTAGTCAGGGGTGTTTTATAATGGAGGCTGGCCAACAAGTTGTCATCAGGGGAGGGGGGGCTTGGAGGCTGGCTGCATTTCCACTGGGCCCAGTTATCTATTATGGACGTGCTGCTGCTGCTGTCCTGTGCTGGTGGATGGCAACTAGCGGGCAAACAGCTGAAAATCTCTCTCTCTCTCTCTCTCTCTCTCTCTCTCTCTCTCTCTCTCTCTCTCTCTCTCTCTCTCTCTCTCTCTCTCTCTCTCTCTCTCTCACTCTCTCTCACACACACACACTCTCTCTCACACACACACACACAAACACACATAATCACTCACTGACTTCTTGTTTTCTGTCTTTCTGTGTCCGTGTCCATGTCTGTGCCTCTCTCTCTCTCTCTCTCTCTCTCTCTCTCTCTCTCTCTCTCTCTCTCTCTCTCTCTCTCTCTCTCTCTCTCTCTCTCTCTCTCTCTCTCTCTCTCTCTCTCACTCTCTCTCTCTCTATACCCTCCTATTTACAGAGAACTGGACAGCTGAATTGTGTATGTGTGTGTATATGTGTGTGTGTGTGTGTGTGTGTGTGTGTGTGTGTGGGGGGGGGGGGGGGGGGGGGGGGGGGGGGGGGGGGGGGGGGGGGGGGTGTCCGTCGGTCGGGTGGGCTCCTTTGTAGTCCAGTGCATGCTCGCAGCCTGGGAGCCAGACACCTTGCAAATAATCTGGATTTAGGGAGGAATTAGTTGGCTCAGGTGGGCGGGATGAGACAAACAGTCCAGCAGTCCCTGAAATGAAAAGGCCGTGACTCAGGAAACTTTTGGGAGAAATTATTTATATTTGGTTCTCAGTGAATCACAGTTGCCCATTGCTGAACCCTTGCCATTAGGCACTGTCTCATAGGGGAAATTGTGTAGAAAGGTGTGTGATGCAAAAATAAATACACAAAATGTTGCCGGATGGTAGTTGTTGGTTTGACACACGGCGTACATGAAAACCACACACTGATATTTTGCAGATTGATGGCCGATAGTCATCGGCAGATTTTATTGTGTGTCATATAATGGGGAGAATTTATTTGTTGTTAGTGAACTACTGTTGTGTGGCACAGCTTGTGCAGTCATTATTGATTTAGCTTGCTGTATATCCAAGTGTCATTATCCCACATCCAGTGCTTGCTCCTATATTAAATCTCTCTTTCACGTCTCCATGCGTTGTCCTCTTTTTTTCCTATCCTGTTTTTTTTATCTCTTGGCGTGCAGCTGCGGTTCCTTATTGAATTGCACCTCTGTAGTTTTCATATCATGTAGGTTCTGATTCTAATTCAGCAGGAAATATGAGCCTGGCTGCCTGGAGTCTCCAGAGTGGCCGGCAGTGACGGACTGTATTTTCAATAGTATTGACTGTCCACCAGGCTTCGGTCACCCACCCACCCTATCCCCCCTCCAAAACAGTCAGCACAGAATACAGAGTGTGCTCTTACTGCAGACCACAGGATGCGGATGAGATAGTTTACCCTCCTCCTAGTGCCGTATTGGCAAGTATTTGATGGCACTGCTGTGTTGGGTAGATGGGAAAATATGTTGTCTGAATGCAAGGGAAGAGTGTGATTTTTTTTGTTTTTGCGCTGGATGTTAAATGAGAAGCTTTTGTTGGAAAAGTGTAGAATTCAGTGTTTCTTGAAAGTGTGTAAATGTATCCTTGTTTGGTCTGGCCGTGTGTTATTTGCAAAGGTTGTGCCTTTGAATATTTGATTGTAATATTCAGACAGATGTAAAAGAATTCAATTCAAAAAAGGCACTGGCTTTGATATCAACTATTGTAATAATATTGTAATGCTTTACTCACATCTCTCTCTCTCTCTTTCTCTCTCTTTCTCTCTCTCTCTCTCTTTCTCTTTCTCTCTCCTTTCGTGTGTGTGTGTGTGTGTGTGTGTGTGTGTGTGTGTGTGTGTGTGTGTGTGTGTGTGTGTGTGTGTGTGTGTGTGTGTGTGTGTGTGTGTGTGTGTGTGTGCGTGTCTGTTTTCGGGGTATTAAATGACAGTGTCTGCCCTGTCCTGTAATAAAATGTAAGAGTGGCACTTTCACGGTTGTCAACAATCTCTAAATATACTAACTGACAGGGAAAGCACAGGACCGGTGGTTTGAATGTCATTTTCCTCGGAAACTTTTATTCATTCGAGACTTACAATTGCCTTCCAGTCAGAATTTGACAAGCATTTTTTTCAGCATTAAATCTTATTTTATTTGTTTTCCTCTCCTCAGCCACACCAAGGGAATCTATCTTTGACAACTCCTTATTTATCTGCTCTGTTTCATGGCATGTCATTTTTTAACACCAGTAACTTTTAGAATGGAAATATATTGCACGTCATCGTTCCTGACACTGTGATAGGACAAATGAAATCACTCAGGAAAGTCATTTTAAAGACAAATAAAAATGTGAGATCCAGTGAGTTCTCTGCTTCGTTGGCAGTGATAAGTGATAAGTTTGGCGAGAGTAATCAGCTGCTTTCTGGCGTATAGATGACACTTTTGGGAGATGTATGCGAATATACGTAGTAGCGTACATGTTCGGTATGTCCAACGCTGTAAGTTTGTCATTGTATGTGCACTAGAAAGTTTATAACATTTCTGCACAATGACAAAAACATCTTCACTATGGCATTGGTATGTCTGGAAGATGCTGGGCTGATGGCAGATGCAATTCAGTTTTAGTCACTTGGAACAGAGTATGTTTTTATTTTTTCTTGGCTGTAGCGGTGGTAAATTCTTGTCATGCTGCAATTTAGTGTATTCTCTTGATCACCCTCAGTCAGTGCCTTTTTGAAGTTTCCTTTTATGACACATCCCATTTCATCATTCTTCTTCATCATTCTTCTTCATCATCCTTCTTCTTCTTCTTCTTCTTCTTCTTCTTCTTCTTCTTCTTCTTCTTCTTCTTCTTCTTCTTCTTCTTCTTCTTCTTCTTCTTCTTCTTCTTCTTTTTTCCCCTCTTCTTCCTTTTCGTCCTCTTCTTCTTCTTCTTCTTCTTCTTCTTCTTCTTCTTCTTTCCCCTCTTCTTCCTTTTCGTCCTCTTCTTCTTCTTCTTCTTCTCTGCACAGTTTGTAGGCCGACTGTACCCCCCTCCCCACCCCCATGACACACACACTCCCCACACCCCTTCACCTTGCCTTATAAAGCAGAGCAGCAGACCCCGGGCAGAGTGTCGAGTGGTCCATAGAAGAGGAGAGGAGAGGAGAGGAGAGGAGGAGAGAGGAGGAGAGAGGAGGAGAGGAGAGGAGAGGAGAGAGGAGGGAGGAGGAGAGAGGTGGTGCGGGAGAGAGCATGCAAGCAGTGATTAGCAGCACATATGTATCAGCCTCGGCCTGCTGGTGTTTTCTCTTGAGCCATTTGGGGATATCCCGTGTCCTTTTATTGGATTGTCAGTTTCACACCGCCTCACCGCGCTGATGGTAATGATAATAAAATTGAAATATCCAGGTACTTATCACTGTATTACCTCGCTATCAACACCCAGACGGACTCATTTTTTGGAGGTTATCCGAGGGGAGAGATCTGATATAGAGGCAGAGTCGAGAGGAGAGGTGAAGACAGGGAGAGAAAGATGGGATGAGGCAGCTGTTTTTTTCCCTTTCTTTTCTCTTTTTTCTCTGTCCCGGCGCGTTTTCAAGGTGCCATTTTATCTACTAAATTGTGGGCACTGGCAAAGTGTCATGTGATGTCTGGACATGTGGCCAGCCCTGAGTGGTATGAGTGGTGTTCTTGTAGGCATTGGCAACAGGCAGGACAGGCAGAACACGTCTGTGTCATGTGTGTCAAGATAATCTAAAGCTCGTTTCAGATCACTGTGTCTACTGTGAGCTGAACACTCTGTGTGTGTGTGTGTGTGTGTGTGTGTGTGTGTGTGTGTGTGTGTGTGTGTGTGTGTGTGTGTGTGTGTGTGTGTGTGTGTGCGTGCTTGTGTGTGTGCGTGCTTGTGTGTGTGTGTGTGTGTGTGTGTGTGTGTGTGTGTGTGTGTGTGTGTGTGTGTGTGTGCGTGTGCGTGTGCGTGTGCTTGTGTGTGTGCGTGCTTGTGTTTGTGTGTGTGTGTGTGTGTGTGTGGGCTGTGGGAAGACAGAGTCGCAGGCTAGATTAGGGGGTTTGATGTATGTGTCGGGACACTGATAAAATATCTGTAGTTTAACACCCTTGGAATTGCTTTGAAGCTTGTGTATAGTGTGTGTGTGTGTGTGTGTGTGTGTGTGTGTGTGTGTGTGTGTGTGTGTGTGTGTGTGTGTGTGTGTGTGTGTGTGTGTGTGTGTGTGTGTGTGTGTGTGTGTGTGTGTGCGTTTGTGCGCGCGTGTGTGTGTGCGTGTGTTTGTGTGTGCGTGTGTTTGTGTGTGCGTGTGCGTGTGCGCGTGCCCGTGCGCGTGCGCGTGTGCAAGTGTGTGGGCGTGTGTGCATGTGTGCATGTGTGTGTGTGTGTGCGTGTGTATGTGTGTGTGTGTGTCTATGTGAGTGTGAGGGAGAGAGCGCAAGAGAGATAGAATATGTGAGGTGAATTAGTTTTGAGTATTTGTGTAAATGGGACAGTGACAAAGACAAGCTGAGTGTTTTTCAGCCATTGCTTATTCCAAAGGTAGTGTATCGAACACTGGCAATAATGATTGTGCATGCACAGATTATTGTGTTATTGATACAGTTGTAAATGTATTACATGTGTTATATTGTTCGGGCTTTTATGAATTACAAGAGAGAATGTTTTACCTATTTTTTTCTGTACTGTGTGTTCTTGAATGTGTAGTATCGTCATTAAATTAGTTAGACAGCACACACACACAGACACACACACACACAGACACACACACACACAGACACACACACACACACACACACACACACACACACACACACACACACACACACACACACACACACACACACACACACACACACACACACACGGACACACGGACACACACACACACACACAGACAGACACACACACACACACACACACCTGAAGGTGTCACATCGCTACGATTTATCATTAAATCAACGTACACTTTACTTCCAATCGGTTCCATATAATCCTCCAGGGAATCCTCCATGTCGCTCTCGCTCCTTAGAGGGGGTCAAGGGGTGAAGTGTGGCTAATTTATTCATTCAGTCAAATTTCCTGTGCAGATGGTGGCCCGATAAGATATCAGTTCGCGAATCCCTTCGGAGAGAGAGAGAGAGAGAGAGAGAGAGAGATAGCGAGAGGGGAGAGATCGACAGAGAGAGAGAGTGAGAGAGAGATAGGGAGAGAGAGAAAGAGAGAGAGAGAGAGAGAGAGGGAGAGAGGGAGAGAGAGAGCAATAGAGTGAGAGAGGTTGAGGATGGGCGGTTGGGTTGAAAGTGAGGGCCGGAGCGTTCACATGAGCGGCAGGGGAGCCGGTCTCCTATCTGATCGCCAGGGCCGGCTTTATCTGCCACAGACGCCGTTCCGCTCCGGCGACACAGAGATGCAGAAATAAGAAGCTTATGTGCGATCAGAAGCAGAGATCTGCAGGAGGGAGGAAAAAGTTTTCAAAATCTTGCAGGAAGAAGAAGAAGAGGAAGGAGGGAAAAATAATGTTACAAACACACATAACTATACACAGGCTTAGGCACACAGACAAACACATACATGCTGGTACACACACACACATACACACACACACACACACACACACAAGATGCAGAAGTCCTTATGGGAGCTTTTCAGGGATGCGTTCATAGATTTCTGTATGTGTGTGTACACATGTGTACCCATTGGTTTTGACTGCTTCTCTTTCCTCTGTCTCCACAGGGAAAAAGGAACTTCAGCATGACTTTTCAGTGAGAGAGTCCCCATATCCAACACGACCTGAGGTTTTTTACACGACCTGAGTTTTTTTTTGCCACACAAACCTTCTGTCCTCGGCAAGCCATAGCGCCTGAGCTTCTCCTGTAGTGCCGTTGCCCACTTCACCCGCCACCATAAACCCCACACTGTCCACCTTCCTCCCCTCCTCCCTTGTGCGCTCACCCCCTCCCCTGCACCCTCCTCTTCCGGGCCCTCTACCAGACTCCATCATGGATCTGCACCGGGCGGCCTTCAAAATGGAGAGTTCCTCCTACCTGCCCAACCCGCTGGCCTCGCCGGCGCTCATGGTGCTGGCGTCCACCGCCGAGGCCAGCCGCGACGCCTCCATCCCGTGCCAGCAGCCGCGCCCGTTCGGGGTGCCCGTCTCCGTGGAGAAGGACGTGCACCTGCCCTTCAACAACGGCTCCTACACCTTCGCCTCCATGTACCACAGGCAGGGCGCCGTGCCGCCGGGCTTCCCCAACCGGGAGTTCCCGCCCTCGCTGCTGCACCTGCACCACCAGTTCGCCCCGCCCAACCTGGACTGCTCGCCCATCAGCATGCTGAACCACAGCGGTGTGGGAGCCTTCCGGCCGTTTGCGTCTCCGCCGGAGGACAGGGACGCTGCCGCGGCCGCGGCCGCCGCAGGAGGCTACCAGTCGGCCTTCACCCCGGCCAAGCGCCTGAAGGGCTGCCTGGAGGCCGACGCCTCCCCTCACCTGCGCTACTCGGACGCCGAGGGCAAAGAGTATGACTTTGGGGGCGGTCAGATCCCCTCTGGTTCCCCCAGCGCGATGAAGGCCGTGGAGGACGCCAGCAAGAAGATTTTCGCCGTGTCGGGCCTGCTGTCGGACCGCGAGACCTCCTCCAGTCCCGAGGACCGCATTGAGCGCTGTGAGTACCGACACCGTCTTTATGTCCATGTGCCCGTTGTGTCCAACACATGCACCACAAATCGCAGGAGTAATGCCTGCCATTAATGCATGCATCCAAATCACAAATGTTAAAAATATGCTGTTTCATGCAGTAAGTACCCTGGTGCAGATTTGATTGTGATCTTTGTATTGAAGTTGCTTTAGTCAGCTGCCTAGCCGAAGAACTGAAATGTACAGAAATAAGTGTGCAAAGCAGAGCTACGTACAGTAGCAATGCAATCTATAGCCTAATTATACTGTCAGTTTTAATATATACTTAAATAACAAAATAATGAATACATTAAACCACAAATAAAATAGATGGCAGATGGAAAACTAACATCGAAAAAAAGGTATTTTGCATTAGTTAAATTAAATTCAAGGTAAAAACATTACATCTGGAGATGACATTTTCTCGA
>NC_085872.1:35912587-35920087 GCF_034702125.1 Engraulis encrasicolus | reverse complement strand
CCCCTCTCCGCTTGGGGAGGCGCCAGAGAAGAGAGGGGAGTTTGTTAGCTACAGCAGAGTGGAGGAGAAGGGGGACTTTTCCATCCAGGGACCTGCTTTCAGAAGCAGGAGCAGGAGCTGAGCGGCCCATGGAGAAGGGGGCACTCTGGGGCCGGGAGAGTGGGGAGGGAGGGAGGTAGGGAGTAGGGAGGGAGTGGGAAAGGGGTGAGGGTGGACGAAACTTTACATGCAAACAAAAAACAGCTTTTCTTGGGGCAAGCCATTCAGAGTCAAGGGATAGTGGGCAGAAAGAGAAACAGGGAAGGATAGGGAGAGAGAGAGAGAGAGAGAGAGAGAGAGAGAGAGAGAGAGAGAGAGAGAGAGAGAGAGAGAGAGAGAGGGGAAGGAAAGGCACAGAGTGAAAAAGCTAGTGAGAGGTGGAGAAGTAAAAAGAGAGCGAGAGGGGGAGAGAGTGAGAGAAGAGAGAGGGAGAGAGAGAGACTCCTGTTCACTATTTTCTCTTTGCATCCATTTCTGTCTCCCCCTCTGCACCGGCCTGTGAATTGCATTGTCGGCCAGGCCAGGCCAGGCTAGGCCAAGCCAGCCCAGCTCAGCCTGAAATCTGACTACATAGTGCTCTGTGTGTTAGAAAACAAAGTGAGCAGTCCCAATTTGGAGCACAGTCTTCTCCCCCTAATAACCACTCCAATGTGTCTCCATACCCCAAAGGACAGGGCAGATGTCAGGTTGGCTCATTTGTAATGAAGCGCGCACACACATTTCTCATGTCAGTCTCTCAGCTATTAGGACTCTCTTACAGGGGAATATTGTCCCCTCCCCTTGTCTTTATGTGTGGGGCGAAACAAGAGTTATAGAGGAACTGAAAGAAAGACATTTGGGAAGACAGAGAGAAGACAAATGTACTGGAAGAATCCTTTTGTGGTATTTGTGTGTGTGTGTGTGTGTGGCTGTGGCTGTGTGTGTGGCTGTGTGTGTGTGTGCGTGCGTGCGTGCGTGCGTGTGTGTGTGTGTCTTCTTTTTGGGAGAGTGTGAAGGTGGTCTGTGTTGGTGACGACTATATGTTCAATGTGCGGCGAGAATGGCGTGAGGTGACAAGACAAGGGATGTGTGTGTGTGTGTATGTGTGTGTGTGTGTGTGTGTGTGTGTGTGTGTGTGTGTGTGTGTGTGTGTGTGTGTGTGTGTGTGTGTGTGTGTGTGTGTGTGTGCAAGCATGCATGCAGTCATATGTGGGGTGGTGGGGGCTGAGTGGGGCCGAGAGTGATGTGGGTGGCGTATGGAGGGCGAGCGGCGGTGGTGGTGGGGACTGCTGGTGGTGGGTGGAGGGGCGGGTTGTGTGTGAAAGGCTGAAAAGGAGCGTGATGGCTACTCAATGGCACCACCCTGCCTGCCGTGAAATCAGAGAGCCCTGCCAACAACCAGGGTGGAACAGCCCCCCCACCAGCAACCACCAGCCTCTGTCCCCCTCCTGGCCAAGTATGGCTCGGTGTGTGTGTGTGTGTGTGTGTGTGCGTGTGTGTGTGTGTGTGTGTGTGTGTGTGTGTGTGTGTGTGTGTGTGTGTGTGTGTGTGTGTGTGTGTGTGTGTGTGTGTGTGTGTGTGTGTGTGTGTGTGTGTGTGAGGGGATGGGGGGTGTCAGTGGTAGAAGAGAGTGCTGGCCACCAATGTGAGTGCAACGGAGAGATGACGAGGTGGTGGGTCAACTATACTGTCTACCTGACCCTCCTTTCTGCTCTCCGTCTCGTTCCATCTCTCTTCTCTTTCTCTTTCTCTCTGCTTCTCTATCCCTCTCTCTCTCTGTATCTCGTTGCTCTCTCATTGCTCCAGCAGACTTGCAGATGGTATGCTGGCCAATACATCACCCCCCTTCTGCATGCATGCATGCACATGTACGCACACACACACACACACACACACACACACGCACACACACACACACACACACACACACACACACACACACACACACACACACACACACAAACACACACACACACGCACACGCACACGCACACACCACACACGCACACGCGCACACACACACACACGCACACACACACAGGCACACACACACCCGAACCACCTCACCTCTCCCCCACCTCGCCTCCTTGTTGTGCCGGAGCGGTTTAATAGTAGTTAGAAGTAGTTTGTAGGCATGCTTTACTGATCAGGCCAAAGGGGCTTTAATCTGTTAATGGCCGCTCGCTGTAGGCTGCTGTTAAAAAAAAAGACAGAGAAAAGAAAAAAAGAGAACCACAAGCGTCTACTATCCATTAGTGGCTGTTGTGTTTACCCTGCTGTCTGTCTCCCACGCAGGGACGTCGCACAGGGGGGGATGAAGTGTGACGGACGGTCACCAGGGCCCCAAGTATTCAGAGGGCCCACGCCGTGGGTGTTTCTCAAAGTGAAGTGTTCTTAGCCTTACTATGGAGTAGCGCCCATTTTTTGTGGATTTCCCACCAGGAGTATCCAATGACTAGTTCTAAGAGTGATTCATAATTGGATACTGCTTGTGAAAATGGGCGTCACTCGTCCTAGCAAGGCTAAGACACTTCACTTTGAGAAATGCCCATTATCTGATTTATGTAATAGATATATGGCTAGGGGGTGGGGGGGGGGTCCATTGGAGCTGATTGAACATAGGGCCCACAATTTGCTGCTTACGGCCCCTGTTCCCACACGGGCTCAGGCGAGCGAGTGAGGCGAGGCGAGGCGGAGGCGGCCACCCCGGTCGCCCCCGTGTAGTCCTGTGCCCCTGCGCCAGCTGTTGGTAATGAAGTTTGCCGTGCATAATTACAGGCCTGAGGAGAGCTACCTGCTGAGAGAGGAGACAGTTAGTACCAGAGCGACAGCCAGAGAGCGAGATGGTGACACACACATACACACATACACATACAGGGACACACACACATGGTGACACACACTGACACGCACACACACACACACAAACGTGTGGAGGCCCACAAGTACATGTACACGTATGCACAGACATGCACATAAACACTCATATGCACTCAAGCGAATGCTTGGACGTACGCTCACACACACACACACACACAACCACATACACACATGTATCCATATCCGCACACTTATATACACACATAGACATGGCCAGGGCCATGATTTTAAATGATGTGTGCATATGGGTATTTTGTAGGCTATATGGCCTATGTGGTGAGCATAAAAATATGTGCGCTTGTGTGAGTGTAAGAGTTCATGTATGAACGAACGAACTGTGGCTGTGTGCATGACCCAGAGTGAGCAGGCAGAGAGAGACAGACAGAGAGAGATAGTGGTGTGCAGGGGAGAGAAAAGGAGAAGTCAGGAGAAAGTGATGGGGTGAATAGCGATGGGGGGTCCTGTCACTCCAGTGTGCTGAGAAGAAGCTCCCGGAGAGAGAGGGACACACACACACACACACACACACACACACACACACACACACACACACACACACACACACACACACACACACACACACACACACACACACACACACACACACACACACACACACCATCCACTGTCCTCCAATCGCCCCATTACCCGGGGCCACCCTGTCCTAGGTCAGCTGGGGTACCCCACCACCACCCATACTTTCACCTCCCTATCTCACCCCCATCCCCATCCCCATCCCCATCCCCATCCCCATCCCCATCCCCATCCCCATCCCCATCCCCTCCCTCCAGCCCCTCTGCCCCCCTCGCCGAGCTGTCTTTCTCACCCAGCCCCTGTATTGTTCCGCCTCAGAATTTAGTGCTCAGCAAACGGCAGCAGTCAATAGTCCTTGGTCGCTCCCGGTCCAAACGGGGAGTTCATAAGCCAGCTCATCCCGGCTCCGTTCTGTATAGGTCTGCTTCATTACTTCTACCTCAGTTATGATCCCACTGAGTAACTGAAGTTGACACTGACATTTGGGGGCGGCTGCCTGCGCTGTTTGCTGTGCGGCTACTGTGTAGATTAACTTCCTGATTACCGGAACTTCTACTCACCTCATTTTTCTAGCGGATTGGTTCATATTGAGAGACAGAAGAAATAAAGTGATTAGACACGCTGTGTACCACTTCAATTTGCTTTTTTTTGTTTTTGTGGATGTTGTGTTTGTTTGTTTGTTTGTTTGTTTGTTGTTTTTTCTTTCAATATTGCATTTGTCACAAGAAACTTGTGTGGAAATGATGGTAGTTGTTGTAGTGGCTTTGGAAAAGACATTGGGAATATGAAATATATATTTGCAAGGTCACTGCTCAGCCTCCCCAGCAGATACCCCCATTTATCACAGTGCAGCGTATGCATGTTATATTTATAAGATATGAGGACAACCGGTGAAAAGTTGTAAAACGTTGAACAAAAAGTATTAAATCTTACCTGGGTGGCGGTCAAGAGTTTGCTTCTGGCTCGTGAGGTATTGTGGAGGAGTCTCAGAGGTTAGTTCTGCCGAGCTAAGTAGATATTGGATTGTGGTTCATGATGGATGACTTTAAAAGTAAGTCAAATACATAAAAAGAGAAATGACTGAATGCAGATTATGAGTTCATTTTTGCTTCATGTACTTGTAACACTAAATGATCATTTTGTCCTCCAGAACAGATTCCTGAGACCACTTCATGATTTAGCACCTTTTGCACAAGGCCAGTTAGGCTGAGGAATTGGTCTCCAGAATTTAGTTTTACACAATAAAACACTGTCTGTCCGCAATTAAGAGCCCCTTGGCCCTCTCTAAGTCGTTAACCTTAGATGATACTTTTAAGAATGAAACCATAAAGTGATATTTTCATGGGTACAAATCAAAGATGTAGCATGAGTTAATTTAATTAAACTGCCATGAACGTGTCCGGCACCCGTCCAAATTTTGAGAAAAGCATTACTTTCCTCTGGTTGATTAAAATATGCGATATTTCACATTATTTTAACTTTAATGTAAAGGCTGGCCACTCAATGACTCGATTTATCTCTGTGACGATATGCAACTTCAATGATGTAATTCAGGAAGTATAAGTCTCCAACTATGTGATTGGCTGTAAATGACAAAGAAAACGTGGGTGCCATTTAGTATGAAGAGAAACGAGGATAGATAAGCACTAATCAGACATATTATGGCTGTAATTAGTTTATGGTGAATAGTGTTGTTTGGGGAGAGACTTTTGTTATTTCGTAAATCCTAGCTAAATACGTGTGTTAACATGCCACGAAGATACCTTATTAAGACCGAAATGATACCCTTCTGGATGCAAATGAACATAATTAAGAACCACGTTGTTTTGAATGAAACGAAAGGGAATACAAGATAACTAATGCATATTGAAACCTATCTTATGCTGATTGCTATTTTTGAATAAAGAACCTGTTTTAATTAATTGACAAGGATCGGATGTAGATGAAATGATGCACTCACTCTGAAGTGTGAATATATTTGTCTCAGGCGGCGTATGCGTAAAAGCGCTAAAAATGAAAGGTTGGTCTAATTTCACAAAAGGAATTTGAAGTAGGGCCTAGACTGTTTATAAAGAATATTTATAAACGAGTTTAATGTAGCGAAAAATAGGTATCATTTTAGTAATTATTGCCGTATCATCCTACTCATTAATATTTAATATGGATCAATACATAATGATTAATGACATTGCGCAACGTTTTTCCAAGGGAATGTTAATGTTGACGCCAGGTCAAAATGGGACGACTCACAGCTGTTATTTTCTTAAACTATTTGTAATTATTATTATGAGTCGTGGATCATTGCTTTACACTTGAAATTCCCAACACCAATGAAACTTTTTTTTACCCTAGCCTAGGCGGCATAGGCCTACACGCTATTTGTAAGATGGGACGACGTTGATACGTTAATTCAGGTTTTCTGAAAGGTTAATTCTTGATGTGTACCCCTATCCCGCTTTTATGGATGTGTCTTGCCAGCTGGGTGTGTGTGTAACTTTGTCTCTGAGGGGTGCCACGAAAGGGCCTTTTCTCGGATTTATTTGTTTATGGTCTTTTTAAGTTACTGATTGGTTTCCCTCCTTTCAGCCCTGCCTCTCTCAGTGAGGGAAGAGAGAGAGAAAAAAATCCCGACTGAAAACACTCATCCATTTCAAATCACAGATGGTGTTCTGAATGGCTAGTCTCTTGTTTTGTTTGGGGAGGGGGGAGTGCGGCCGACTTTCCCTCTTCGATGTCCTGCATTTTGCTCTGCGTTGTTTCTTTGTGTCGAACTTTCGCTTTCCAGTGCTTTTGTATGGGTACCCCCTCCTGCTCATCTGCCCGGCTTTTAACCTCCTACCACCTCCGCGCTTTTCTCATACCACTCTTCCTCCCTCCGCATCCCGCAAAGGCTGCGCGCACTAAGCGCTTATCGGCAACTCCGGAGCCTTTGTGTGATTGTAATAGGCCTAATGTAGTCAGCAGTTTGGCGATTTCCTTTTTTTATTATTTAAAAACAAGCAAAAAATAAAATTAAAACACAAATCACATTTTGTATTACAATTCTTGAGTGTCAGTAGATAGGCTATGACACATAATAATATGGGATAGCAATTGTGCCATATGGTACTTATTGCTTTATGAGCAAGTCCCTCCCCTAATAGATTATTACCATTCTTCACAGTAATGTGTTTTTAACATGTGTCTAGATTTTTATCATCATCATTATAACATTAGTGACACAGCCATATTCATAATTTAATGTATTTAATTTAAATAATAATTTACAGATACATTTTAATATTCAATATTTACTTTTATCAATACAATTATATAGATAGGCAATGTCAATACCAAGAATGTAAATTATAGCTGCTCTCTAGAGTATACACCATATTATGCACTTGACAGGAAGGCATATCTGAAACCTATCCATGTCTGTCTTCCTCTCACTCTCCTTCACTCTCTCCCTCTCTCTGCCCCTCTATCCCCTTATTCCCCCAACAGCCTAGTAGGTGTAATAAACACACTGGCTGTCTCTTCCAGTGGCAGGTTTTGGCTTACTTAACCCAGGCGAAGGCACTGCTCTTTTTTTAAGTCCCCCCTCCCCATTGTTGAGGAGGTTAGCCATGTTAATGTCTTGTACCGTAAAAATTGCTGCTGCCATGGCTATTAGGTGCGGTGCAAGAAGTACCGGGCTCCAGCCACGGGGGCCAGAGCTGCCCCACAAAAGCCTGCAGCGTCGGCCACCGGCATCAAATACTGCGATAATTGCATTGCTGTGAGGGGTGAGCCTTTTCTCCTCTTCCCCACACCCCACCCCACCCACTCCTACCTCCCCTTACCCCCTTCTCTCCTTTCTCCTTTTTTTCTCTCAGTGTGTGTGTGCGATTTGTCTCTTAAGTCGGCGTAACGTCACGGACGCGGCAGCAGAATGCGGAGAGCAAATTGGAGGCTGAGCGTGAACAATGCAACATGGAACACTGCTGGGGCATTCTTTAGTGAAAATCGCCCCTTCAAGATGATGGGAGAGAGAGGGAGAGAGGGAGAGAGAGACAGAGGGAGAGAAATAGAGAGGAAAAAACAGAC
>NC_085872.1:35902587-35905087 GCF_034702125.1 Engraulis encrasicolus | reverse complement strand
CAAAAGAGAGACCGAAAATCTTGGAAGGTCTCAAGGATTCCAAAAGCAGAGGATGGTTTTCTTCGCCAAGAGACAGCTAAGTTATTAACCCCCGGTGCTGGCTAATTTGTCTGGCTAAAATGGACTCGTCCTCTTTGAAGGATTCAAGCAGCTATTTGTATTTTCCATTGTCTCAGGCGAACCCGGGCTTGTGTTGCGGCCAATAAAATGTCTCTCTATTTTATTGTCGCTTGAGTGGTATCTCTGGAATCTTTGGCTCCAAAGTCACGGTGCATTTTTTGTCTTTAATAATGTTGCTTCTGAAACCAGAGGGAGAAAAGGAAAGAGACGGATAGAGCGCGCGCGAGAGAGAGAGAGAGAGAGAGGGAGAGAGAGAGAGAGAGAGAGAGATCAGCATGGTCTTAATCCCATACGAGGGTCTTTTCTGAGGTTTCCCAGGCTGGCTAGAGGTCACACACACACACACACACACACACACACACGCACACGCACACGCACACGCACACGCACGCACACACACACACACACACACACACACACACACACACACACACACACACACACACACACACACACACACACACACACACGCACACACGCACACACGCACACACTCCCACCTTTGAGACCCCCCACCCAAAAAGCCCTCCTCGACCCACAGTGGATTGGAGGCCCTGTGGACCCATGTTCCCCAAACTGTCCTGACTTTGTTCTCTTTGTACTACAAGCGATTGTGTGACTGCGGGTGAAAGGAATCCAAGGGGGCCATAATGATTTTGAAAGAGGCCAGGAGACACGGGAGGCTGAAGGAGGAGAAGGATGAGGAGGAGTGGGGTGGGGGGCTGAGGTGAGGTGAGGTGAGGTGAAGGGGGGGGGGGGGGATCAAGGATTGTAGCGAGTTGGGGGGGGGGGGGTACATGGGTGAGGGTTAGGCTTGAGGCTGGTGGGGTAGGGTGGAGTGGGGGTGCATTATTAAAACAACAGACCACTCAGAGAGGAGACTACCCCTGCACCTGATCGACCAGCATCATGTGTGCCAAAATGGGTCCTTCTGATCTCAGTTCAAAGACAGCAGGAAAGAGACTCAAAGCTTTTCAGGGGCCGAGAGAGAGAGAGAGAGAGAGAGAGAGAGAGAGAGAGAGAGAGAGAGAGAGAGAGAGAGAGAGAGAGAGAGAGAGAGAGAGAGAGATGTGCAGGCGGGAGGAGGGAGGGATGCTCGTACTGGGAAAAGGGCTATGGAGTGTGTGTGTGTGTGTGTGTGTGTGTGTGTGTGTGTGTGTGTGTGTGTGTGTGAGTGTGTGTGTGTGTGTGTGTGTGTGTGTGTGTGTGTGTGTGTGTGTGTGTGTGTGTGTGTGTGTGTGTGTGTGTGTGTGTGTGTGTCTTCGTGTTTGTGCATGTGTTCGTATGTGCGTGCACGTGCACGTGCGTGCGTGCACGTGTGTGTATGTTAGTGTGGGTGAGAGTGTGTGGGACGGGGGCAGGCCGGGGTTCCGATTTTTTGGCATACTAGGGGGAAAAAAGCACATCCGATCTCCCAGGAGTCCACAAATCATCTCGGCAAACAATGACATGGGGACAGACACACACAGTACAGTACAGTACAGTGCTAAAGTCACTCCTGGAGAGAGTCATGCCCCCAGCATAGACCAGGGAACCCCCATGGCCTAAGGCCTGCTTCCTTGGACCATGTCTGCCGTAGCCTCTGTGACCTGTGTGTCCAAGTGTGTGTGTGTGTGTGTGTGTGTGTGTGTGTGTCTGTGTGTGTCTGTGTGTTCTCGTCTGTGTGTGCGTGTTCATGTTTTCTGTTTTTGTAGTGAGTCTCTGAATAACCTTTATAGAGAAGGGAAGTGTACACAAGATTAGTGTATTCCCCCTCCACTAGATTAACATGGCCCACTTCAGGCCAGTGAAGTAACGTAATGTGTGTCTGTGGCCTGTCCTGTCTCCATGTGTATCTTCCACATGACTGCACACACACCACCATGTCCAATGTGTACATGCCACGGTGTGTGTGTGTGTGTGTGTGTGTGTGTGTGTGTGTGTGCGTGTGCGTGGCATGCGTGTGTGTGTGTGCGTGCGTGCATGTGCGTGTGTGTGTGTGTGTGTGTGTGTGCATGTGTGTGTGTGCATGTGTGTGTGTGAGCCAAAGCGCTGGTGGCCTGTCCTTGGGCTGCGCAGTTTACTGAATTGGAAACCTTCTTCTGCGGCCAGTGAACAAAGCCACTGGGCCTGATTGCCTTACCAGTAAAACTAATAGGGGGTGTGTGGGGTGTGGGGTGTGTGCGGGGGGAGAGAGTCCTGAGTTCTGAGGCTGCCTCCATGCTCTACTGTCTGAGCCAGCTGCTTTCAAAGGCAGCCGGTCTGCCGGCCCACGAGAGCCCGTTTAACAAAAAAAGAGAAAAGGAAAAAGAAAAAAAAGTGAAAAAAAAGAAAATGTCCTCCTTCCCCCCCAGCTCCAAGAAACTCCGATAGGTTGGCGTCGAAAAGTTGAGAACCCCTA
>NC_085872.1:35882587-35885087 GCF_034702125.1 Engraulis encrasicolus | reverse complement strand
CGACCCCAGGGTGAGAAAGCTCTGCATTTGACAGAGTCCACCTCTTAACTTGTTAACTTGCTAATTGGCCAGCAGTCACTTCATGAGCCCAACAATGGACTGCCAGCTGAGCGATGAGCCCCTCTCCTTAAGAGCCCGGGCAAGGGGTCCAGGTGGCAGTGGAGGAGAGAGGAGAGAGGAGGGAGGAGGGAGGAGGGGAGACTGTGCTGGTGGGGGTGCGGGTGCAGGAGAAGGCTGAGGGGGGCTATGGGTGGTGTGTGGGGTGGGGTGGTTTTGGGGATGGTGTTTAAGGAGGGCAGGCGAGGAGGGGTATGGGTGTGGGTGTGGGCTGGGGATACTTTGTGGTGTTGTGTGTGAGGTCTGGTTTGGTTGCCAAGGGAACCGGAGGCCTGATATATTATCTGGAGTAGTATTGCACTGACCCGCAGTCCGTGTGTGTGTGTGAGTGAGTGTGTGTGTGAGTGTGTGTGTGTGTGTGTGTGTGTGTGTGTGTGTGTGTGTGTGTGTGTGTGTGTGTGTGTGTGTGTGTGTGTGTGTGTGTGTGTGTGTGTGTGTGTGTGCGTGCGTGTGTGTGTGTTAGGTGAGGGGGTGGGGATGACTGCATGGTTAATGACCAACACCCCCTCTGCACCCTAACCCCACACCCTACACCCCACTCTCCCTGTCCAATACTGCGCCACCCATATCGCCCCTCTCCCCTGCTGCCATTACCCCCTTCCCTTCCCAACCACTCTCTCTACTCCCTCTCTCCAAACCCATGTCAACCCCCCCATCTCTCTCTCCCTCTCTCTCTCTCTCTCTCTCTCTCTCTCTCTGTCTCTCTCTCTCTCTCTCTCTAAAGCCACCATGTCCCACAACCTCCTCACCACCACATCCACCCCCTTACCCAAACTGCCCAGTGTGGCACCTTACAACGCCTCGTCAGATCGCCCTCTCGGCTCCCTCTCACCACACCCCATCCCACACCACCGCCACCACCACGCAGACTGTTCTCTGTGGGCACTGGGCACCAGCCTCTTGTTTGCCTAGTCTAGTAGCAGCGTTGGCTATGTAGTACTGGATGCGACTCCTGACTCCCAACTCAGTAAGCGGGGGGTGGCAGTGGCAGTGGCAGCGGGACCCCAGGAGCACGTTAAGCAATTAGCAAGAGCTTACAGGGCCGTTACCACGACAGCTGCTCCTTGTGCAAACACAGCAGAGGGCTAGCACAGGCCAACTAGGCCAGCTAGGCCAGGCTGGTCCTAGTGTATTGTGTGGATGTGGATCGCCCTACTGCTGCTGTACGCCGGTTAGAGAGCAGGACAGAGCCAGACACAGAGCTGGGAGTGATTTTTGGCATTTTTGTGTGTATGTGGATTAGGGTGGCCATCGGTCCGTTTTTACGACCTGTTCACGACGTTCGTGTGTCCCTCTCTTTGTCTTTCCTTTTGCTTATGGCCTCGAGATGCGAGGCAACATCATTGACGCAAACTAGACCTTGACAGTCGGTCGCGTTGCCGATATCTGCGGCCGCCATGTTACTCCAGATATAACCCCAGACTTCGCCCAGCGAATTAACTGTAGTGCAGTCGCCTTATGTCGGGGAAATCTCCGTGCAATAGCCCTTTATGAAGCTCATTAACTGACTGTATGAAAGTTAAATAAGGTAACTATATTGTTGTCTACTGTATGTTTCCTATTTTTTCCTGCACTGGTGGCAACGCATAGTAAACTAAGTTTGCCCGCTAAATGCCTTTACAACGATACTTTACAACGAGGCTCTCACAACTTTACAAACAGGGCAAAGAAACGTCTTTCTGCACGGGTGCTGTCTGTATTTTGAGCTCGTGTTGTTGGTTATCCAGCGTCTGCATGAAAAAAAAGGTTGACAGAAGCGGTTTGCCTCCCTTAAAACACCGCTGATAAACACACTTCTGACCAACTTTGAGTAAAGTAAATCAAATTAATTGTTGGCTATTAGGCCTACGCATGCATGACTACCCAAAATACATTTTTTTTTAAATTATGAAATAGCCTACACAGTCAACAACGGAAGGATTTGTCTATCATAACCTGCCGTCTCTGATACAACATTAAGTTAGTGGTACTGATGTCTCCTTTATCGGAGTGAGGTAATGAAATGCGAAAATCCTTCCCCAAAAAAATATTGTTTTACAAGTAAAACTGTTGTTGGCAGCTGAGTTAGTCTGAGGTAAGATGGCAGCGCTGTTCCCTGATTTCTGCCTACAGTTTAGAATGCCAACTTCACTGTTTTCTCCACGGAGGCGGGGATTCGGCAAGTCGAAGCAATGGGTGCGGCGCGAGGACGCTAGGTTAGAAAGTTAAGGGGCGGGGTTGTCCGGCCGAAGTCCGGACAGCTGGTCACCCTAGTGTGGATGTGAAAGGATGCGGCTAGCCAGAGAATGCATTGTGAATATGATCTCTTTTGGCATCGTGTGGCTAGTACCGTTGAGCAGTACAAGTACAAGTACCAGTGGTGTTGAGTTAGTGGTGCCAGTGT
>NC_085872.1:35872587-35877587 GCF_034702125.1 Engraulis encrasicolus | reverse complement strand
CCATCCCTTTCCCCAATTGCCCCCCTACCACCCCCCCGACCCCCCGCTGCCCTCCCGACTGGCATCTGTTAAGCTGCTAAAGAGAAAGTTGTGTGCTGAGACCGGAGCGTCTTGCTGGGTGGATTTGAACAAGCACATGCCTGTTCTACCCCGGTGGCCTATGAAATGAGAAAATCAGCCACTGTGATGCCGACGGGAGCAGGCCTCGGGTGATAAATTTGTGAGGGGGGCTCTTTTGCATGTGTGTGTGTGTGTGTGTGTGTGTGTGTGTGTGTGTGTGTGTGTGTGTGTGTGTGTGTGTGTGTGTGTGTGTGTGTGTGTGTGTGTGTGTGTGTGTGTGTGTGTGCGCCTGTGTGTGCGCCTGTGTGTGTGTGTGTGCGCGCGCGTGCGTGTGTGTGCGTGTGTGTGTGCGTGTGTGTGTGCGTGTGTGTGTGCGTGTGTGTGTATGTGTGTGTGTGTGTGTTTGTGTGTGTGTGTGTTTGAGAAAGAGAATGAATAAGTAGCATTTGCATGTATTTGTATTTGTTTTATTTGAGCTGTATGTGCATCACTTAGTGGGTGTGAGGATGCGTGTGGGTATCTCTCTCTCTCTCTCTCTCTCTCTCTCTCTCTCTCTCTCTCTCTCTCTCTCTCTCTCTCTCTCTCTCTCTCTTTCTCTCTCTCTCTCTCTCTGCCTGTCTCCATTTCTCTGTGTATCTGAGTGTGTGAAGTGTAGGTGTGTGTGCTATCTGGATGTCATGGAAATATGCCTAGATTTGAGGATTTGATTTCACAGCATCAAAGATCTGTGTCCAAAAATCCATCACCTAAAACACATTCCATTAAAAAGACATCCTATGAGTTTATTCGTCACTGTTTTTTTCTTTACAGATTTTTTCTAATAATATATCAAATGTTTGGTCCTTGCCCATCTGAAATCAAGATGGAGCATTACAAATTATATTTTTTATCAGTAGCACACCTGATGTAGTTATTATCTAATTGCATTATCACTCTAGAAACTGAGTAGACAGCAACAGTTTATTCGCTTACCTCCTCCACCTCCATCTGATTACAAAAAACGAATGAAACAAAAAGCCTCCTAATAGAGACTTCATTTCCACTGATGAGAGATATACAGCTCGACTCCGGTCATGATGGTGGTGCTCATGTTGGTTAGACATAGACACCCAGGCCCTGGGATTGCTTGCCTACTTGCTTGCTTGCTTTGCAACACTTGCTGAAACATTTTGTGGTGGCTTTAATCTGCCGTTAATAAAACCACATTCCATCTCCGCTAATGGCACCCTGAGACAGTGGAAGAGCAGCCTGGAGGAAACCCAAACAGTCCTCGCCAGCGCGGGCTCCATTCCCATGTCCACACACACACACACACACACACACACACACACACACACACACACACACACACACACACACACACACACACACACACACACACACACACACACACACACACACACACACACACACACACACACACACACACACACACACACACACACACACATACACAGCACACACGCACACGCACACACACAGGCACACACAGATGGATACTGTTAAATGTCAGGGAGGAGCTGATAGTGTCTGGCGATAAGCGATGGTGCATCGCCCGGCATGAGGGACGAGGAAGAGAGGGCTGTTTGATGTGGCCCTGAAAGGCGTAGGCTAGGCAGGATTAATGGGAGGTGAAGCCTGCTGCTGCCGCTGGTGTGGTGGTGGTGGTGGTCGTAGTGGTGGTGCATTATCGTTCTATAGTGGTGCTTTGCTGTGTTGTGGCGGTGCGGTGTAGTGGGGATGCAGGGGGCGGTTGTGGTGCTGTGATAGTGTTTTTGGGGGGTGTGGGAATGTGGGGTGTTGTGTGTAGCCTGGGGTGTTGTGTGTAGATGTCGGCTGTGTGTTGTGGTGGTGGTGGTGGTGGCTAGGTGGGGATGTGGGGGTGATAGCCGTCCGACACACACCTGCGGGAGAGCGGATGTGTCTGTTGCTCTCAGTCACCCACAGACATCATGAGGGTGCCTTAAAGGGCAGGTGCACAGGTGTATACAGGTTTGGGTGTGTAACCGAGAGAGATAGGGAGAGAGAGAGAGAGAGAGAGAGAGAGGTGGGGGAAAAGCATGTGAGAAAGTGTCTGTAGATTGACACAGACATAGCCTATATCGTCTCTCACTCCTCACACTTGGTGCCCTCACAGTATCAAATCCAGCTGAGCTTTCCTGACACTGGCTGAATGTTATTTTGCTGTATTTGGTGCTTGTAGCCCCTTTACCAGGCACCGTCCCGCCACTGGGATGTTGTAATAGTCACTGAATAAACTACTATATTACTACACCACTATGACTGGATCACTGTAGCATGTAGCATGCTACACGGATGCATTGACTTTCACTAGCTTAGCGACATGCTCCCTCTTTTAACTTGTCTTAAAGCAAGACAACGTCTTACATGAAAAATAAGACACTTTACCACCTTTATAAACCCTGGCCAACGATTTTAACTGTATTAAGCCCCAGAATAGTGCCATACTCCTTTAAACTCCCATGCCATCCCATCACATGCTGCTCCTGTTGTGCAGGCAGAGGCTTTGGTAGTGATGGTGGTGTCAGTGTCAGTGTCAGTGGCAGGGCTGGTGGTGATCCCTCACCCTAGCCTCTGGATTGGAAATCATTAGCAGATCCGGTTTGGGTCTTACCAATTTTGGCACAGTCACCCAGTGCCACAGAAATCTGGCTGCTGCTTGTTGGTGGTCCAATGTGCACCCCTGTCTAGACTGCACCTCAGACTAAGCCGCACGCAGTCCCACCCTAGTCTCAGACTGTCCAACCACATCCATAGCCACAGCCAGGATGGGCCGTTGACTGCTTTTCCCAGGGCAAATAAGGGCCCCTGTCCAGTACATGCAATGCAATGGGGACTCCATTCTGGGCCCTTTATTTCCATGGGCCCAGGGTAACCCCCCCACCACCACCACCCTTCTCTGTTTCCATAGCCACAGCCTCAGCCAAAGTCCCAGCTTAAGGCTCCTACACTGAATCCAAAGCACTAAACCCAGCCCCAGCCCTATCCCCAGCTCCAGCCCCAGCCCCAACCCCAACCCCAACCCCAGCCCCAGCCCTATCCCCTGCTCCAGCCCCAGCCCCAGCCCCAGCCCTATCCCCAGCTCCAGCCCCAGCACCATCCCCAGCTCCAGCCCCAGCACCATCCCCAGCTCCAGCCCCAGCCCCAACCCCAGCCCCAGCCCTAGCCACCGCCCTAGCCACCAGCCCTAGCCCCAACCCCAGCCCCAGCCCTAGCCATAGCAGCCATAGCAGCCCCAGCACCAGCCCCAGCCACAGCCACAGCCACAGCCCCAGCCCCAGCCACCGTGTGTGGCTGACTGTGCCGATGGCGGTGACTCCAAGCAGCGCCGGGCTGGCTCTTCCTGTGGGCCTCTCCTCTTCCTGGCCCCCCGTGTTGTGACTCCTGACAAGTCCTCCAATTTGCTCTGCTGTGTGAAGAGAGCTGGGAGGCCATTGATATCTTCCCATTTATAAATGATCAGGCCCCTGCTCTCGGGTTGCAGCCGGGGATCCGAAGGGGGGATGGAGGGATTGAGAGAGAGAGAGAGAGAGAGAGAGAGAGAGAGAGAGAGAGAGAGAGAGAGAGAGAGAGAGAGAGAGAGAGAGAGAGAGAGAGATAGACAGATGGAGAGTGAGCGAGAGACAGAGGGGGGGAGAAAGAGGGACAAGGAGGTAGAGGGAGAGAGAGAGAAGACCAAGGTTGTGTTTTTTACCGCCATCACCAATACTGAGCTGAGAAAACCCCCATCCACCACCACCACCACCACCACCAGCGCGTTGCCTGTCCCC
Source organism: Engraulis encrasicolus (assembly GCF_034702125.1). Taxonomy (NCBI): domain Eukaryota; kingdom Metazoa; phylum Chordata; class Actinopteri; order Clupeiformes; family Engraulidae; genus Engraulis; species Engraulis encrasicolus. Next base: position 35,873,736 of record NC_085872.1, on the reverse strand, counting down.
CCCTCCTCATGGGCTTTCACACTCATGCTCAAATGCACAGTGCTCTAGCCAGGGTGACTGCCATCCCGGGGGCGGCCACATACCAAATGCAGCATGGCCATTGATCCCTTCTCCCTTCTCATATTTAACACTGGCCTATCAGTGGGGGGCCTCTGGGACTTCTCTCTCACTCTCACTCTCTGCTCTCTCATCATTGTGTGTGTGTGTGTGTGTGTGTGTGTGTGTGTGTGTGTGTGTGTGTGTGTGTGTGTGTGTGTATGTGTGTGTGTGTGTGTGTGTGTGTGTGTGTGTGTGTGTGTGTGTGTGTGTGTGTGTGTGTGTGTGTGTGTGTGTGTGTGTCTGTGTGTGTGTGTGTGTGTGTGTGTGTGTGTGTGTGTGTGTCTGTGTGTGTCTGTGTGTGTGTGTATGTGTGTGTGTGTGTGTGTGTGTGTGTGTGTGTGTGTGTGTGTGTTACCACACATGTAGGCATATGTGTTTAACCGTGTGTGTGTGTGTGTGTGTGTGTGTGTGTGTGTGTGTGTGTGTGTGTGTGCATGAGCGCACGGGTGTGCATATTCTTCAGAGGCTGCCACACAAACACAGTTGGGGCCCAGGCATGTCGCTAATGAAGGTCGAAAGGATACTCCCTCCACACTCCATGAACACTCCGATAAAACCCCATGTAGAAAAAATATGAAGATCGCAGTGCTGCCAATATACTAAAAAGCAAATGATTAGGACATTAATCAATAAAATCACCTCATGGGGGATTGGGGTGGGGTGGGGGGTACTGCTGTGTCAGCAGCAATGAGATATGCATCGATTTGGTGTGTGTGGCTGGCATGTGTGTGCTCTCGTGCTGTGCTCACACTCTCGGCCAGTAGGTGTAATGTTAGCTAAGCCCCCTGAAGGCTGTGGGGATGACAGATGCACATACACACATGGGAGAACACATGGGAGAGAACACACAGACATATGCACACACACACACACACGCATGCACTCACACACACACGCATGCACGCACACTTGCAAATACACACACACACACACACACACACACACACACACACACACACACACACACACACACACACACACACACACACACACACACACACACACACGCACAAGCACATAAGCACAAGCACACATGCATGCACACACGCA
>NC_085872.1:35865087-35867587 GCF_034702125.1 Engraulis encrasicolus | reverse complement strand
ATGGCAGCAATGATTTGGGTGTTTGGTTTCCTCATTGTCAAACGTTTAGTGTAAGGCTCTCCCCACATATTGTCCTTATGTTCCAAGCAGATATATCATAGTGCCGTTAATAACACCAGCTTCACAGAGGACTGACAGATAGGCCAGGAAATGCGTTGGGAGGTGTAACTCAAGCTAGATGTATTCCCTGGGAGGAGACATGGCAGCCTCCATTCAAAGGGAATAACGATAACGCATCCCATTTAAGCGATGGAGCCGCGTCCGTCCACCCCCCTTCAGTACAGTTCAGTAGCCAGAGCATAGCTGTCTCAGCAGCATACAACACAGAGTTGGAATCGGACAAAGCGCAGGGCTGGAATGGGAAAAAAAGGCCAGGCATTTTTGGCCAAGATCGGTCGGCCAGGCATTGAGAGAAACAATGAAGCCTGTGACAATATTTTAGGTCATCTATTACGAGCTGTTTTGACCACAATAAATCTGACTCCGACAGGTCAGCTATTGCAGCATGAGGACTGATACCACTACATTGAAGGGAGAACCTAGCCCAAATCATCAACAGTCCACCGGGCAACTGCCCTGTATGCTTTATGGCCAATGCTGCTATGATACAGCGCGTAGTGTGGTGCAGTCCACAGTACAGCCTGATAAAGACCCTGCCGTACCCTAATAAGGAAACAGTCCGGTGTGGAACTACACGGGCTGTTGGTCTCGCTGGCTATTTCTTTTCAAACGGTTTTGGGAAAAATGTATATAAAAAGGGTTTATTTGCGAGAAAGAACATTTCCTTCAGAGGAGCGTAATTTACCCAAAGTCTGTAAATACCTCAGTAAAAAAAAACACACCCTTTCATAGAGTTTCTCGGTTGCGGTGCTTGTTTTCACTCACATCTTGCTCTCTCCACTGTAAAATAATGAGACGTTGTTAAAGTCTTCTACAAGAGATCGCCTTTTATTTACTTAATACCGCTCGTTTCTCTTCTAATAATGCAGTTGATCATTTGTTTGGCTTTTGTGGTACTGAGATGAAAGTTTTCACGACCATTTTGGTGGCGCTAGATGTAGTTAACGTTTGAACAGAGATGAAATATCGCCAAATGATACTTGATTCGTTTTGGCGGTATGTATAAAAGTATAAGAGTTATTTTGACCAGGATTAACTTTTGTTGCTGATTACTGAGTACTGATATTCACCTCTGAGCTACTTAAATTTAGAAAATTGAAAAATATTATTTCCTGTTAAATATGAAAAGGGATGGTGCTATGGACAAGACAGTTAGGAACTTCTTAATCTTTCTCAGGAGCACCCATAACAGGAGTCTGCCGTAGCGGAGGGCATGGAGTTGGCTGCCGCAGCTCCATCATCTGTGGCGGGCCCTATTGGCAGCTACGCAGGGCAACTCATTTACTCCCTTACTTCCATCCTTTCACTGCTAATTGGCAGCCGGCTGGAGACAGCTCAGCTAGGGGAAGCAAGGAGAGTGTGAGTGAGGGCGAGAGTGTGAGGGAGAGTGTGAGCGAGAGGATGAAAAAAAAAAGGAAAAAGCTATTAATGTTCGGTAATCATTGGGCCAAGTAATAGTTATCAGCATTTTAGGGGCAATATTATTACCATGTAACGAAGGGCTTGATTACTTTATTAGCCTCTTCAAGTCATTCTGCTACCGCTTACCGAGTCGACCCCGAAGACTCTGCCGCTGTCTCCCCTCCGCGGCGCACCCCATGAAGAAATCAAATTAAGGGGGCTGCACGTTTAAATCACGGACCCTGTACCCCAAGTGACATAAAAAATGACCACGGGGGGGTTACGCAGAGTTCAGGGCGGATAATGAAACAGGCAGGGAGGTAATAGCAGCAGAAGAGGTGTTCTGAATATGGGGGGGGGGGGGGGGGGGGGGTGCAGCGGAGGGGTTAATAACGAGGGGTTCACTCAGAGGGTATCTCCTCCGTCTGACCCACGTCAGTCGCTTACTTGCTGCGCTGCCTTGCCTTGCCTTGCCGTGTCTGACGTCGGATGGGAGAAGTACAGGAGTGCTCCCTCCCAGTGCTTCTCACGCCTACCTACCTACCTACCCATCCTCGTCTTCATGTGGGCCGGGCCGGGGATGGGGTGGCGTGGTCCAACTGAGTGAATGATCTCACTTTATCCGTCAGGATTCGATCGATAACAAAACGAAACCCTGCCGCTCTGTGTACAAATATTAATGAGCTCCGTTGTCATTCCGCTCCACAAAAGCAAGGTGCTCTCTCTCTTTTTCCTCTTCCCTCTTCCCTTCACCACTCCCCTCGCCGTCCCCTCTCTCCCTCTGCCTCCCACCATAGTGTGTGGGGTGCTGTCACGTCTGGCTAAAAGGCAGCCAGCTCCCCGGCCACATTAAGCACATGCTCCACGCAGCATGTGTCGGTCTGGTTTGGTGATGGATCGCGATGGCTGGCGACTAGAGACTGGGCGGCTAATATCAGTCATTAGTAGCACGCCTGCAGCAGACGTGGAGACTCGGAGA
>NC_085872.1:35857587-35860087 GCF_034702125.1 Engraulis encrasicolus | reverse complement strand
CTCTCTCTCTCTCTCTCTCTCTCTCTCTTGATCTCTTTCTACTTCTCTCACTATTTCTCCCCCCACCTCTCTCTGTAAAGGGAGGTTAAAGAGGTAATGGGTCCTGTTAGGTGGGGGGGTCTGTATAGGGGCTCAGACGGAATATAAGAACCCCCCCACAACCCCACCCCCACCCCCCAACCATCACACACATCACATACAAACAAACACAGTGAGAGGTCGTGCCAGAACGTGACCACCACAACTTCCCTTCGCACACCTCAATCAAGACCTAAAATACACAGGGCAAAAAGAGCCCCAATCCCCCCCACCTCAGAAGCCCTCATCCCCTTTACAAAGTGCACCATACAGGTTAGGTGTTTGTTATTAGAGGTAATGGCAAACCACCCGTAGCCGCGACTGTTGCGTATCTTGCAGACAAAAGCAGCAACAGCGTGTTCAAAGTGGGTTCAACACAGTGAGCCCGCACCCCTGGCCCCGTTTGCTTCCGGAAAATCGCATTCTTATCTGCCAGCCAGCCGATATTTCTTTTTTTCCACCCTCCCTTCCTCCTCTGTTACTTTTCTGAGGGTCTGACCTCACTGCCTGCAAATGGCCGCGCTTGTTCTTTAGTGCTGATAACCCTACACGCGCACGGCCAGATAAAGATCAGACTCCCTGAGAGAGGCTGACCACTTACACAGCCCTCTCTCACTTGCTCACACACAAACACACACACACAGAAAACACACACACACACTCACAAACACACTGTCTCTCACACACACAAACACACATACATCTCCCAGTGTCATAATAACCAGCATTGAGGCGCTCACATCTATCAGCGCCCGCGCTATCGACCTAGCGGCGCACTGGCCACAGATGCGCGGGCTATTAGCCCCCCTTTTGTTTGTTTTGAATGAGAATAGAAAAGGAATTGGCGAGTTTTTGATCTTATTGTCGGTAACTCTGCCTCCCCAGTGGCTCGGGCAAAAACCAATCCTAATCCGGTTAGTGCCGGCAACCAGCATCAACCCCTGTAATGTTTCTGAGGGGACCAAACTATGGTGACAGATAATAGCGTAAATGGCTGCACACAGCCAGGAGCAGGCTGCTTGAAGCTTGAGGTTCTCTCTCTCCCTTCTTTCTCTCTATCTCTATTCTCTCTCTCTTTTTCTGTCTTTCTCTCTCTCCTTCTCTTTCTCAGTCTCTCTCTCTTTCACTCTCTCTCTTTCTCTCTTCATCTCTCTCTCTCTCTCTCTCTCTCTCTCTCTCTCATCCTCTCTTCACCTCTCTCTCTCTCTCTCTTTCTATGTCTCTCTCTTTCTCTTTCTCTTTCCCTGCCCCTGATTGGTTTGGAATTTATGGTAGGCGTAAGTATGTTTGACTGATGGGCCTGGCTTTTTAGACTACACTGAAGGGCCTAGCGCTGCGGCTCTGCCTAGCGCTGATCGTTTACACACGCAGGGCCTTGGCGGGATCCGCGAAACCCCAATGTGACTTAACCATAACTGACAGGAAATGAGCTGTTTTGTAAAGTTTAATAAAAAAGAGACACTTTCGTTTTCAGCCCCCAGACAGTTTTGGTTAGCCACTTTTCAGTTTCTTCATGTGAGCTGTGTGGCCTGTGGTGAATTTGAGTTTTTTTATGGCAAGCCAGTGATACACGATATAATAATACGGTTATTAAGTCAGACTTACCAGGGTAGTTTTTCAGAGGGACGCAAACTTTGCACGATTCTAATATGATCGAAGTGTGAGCCATCTTTGATGAGGCGAGAGGGGCGGCAACGCGACGCGATGAGCGGATAAGCGTATCAGAGTGCACAGTGGTGGTGTCCAGGGTCCTGCCTGAACCGGCAGAAACATGATACACAAACATGCGCACGCACACACACACGCTCACACACATACACACTTCCTGTGTACTCTGGTGCTTGCATCCGGCAAGGTGCCCTGACCTCTAGTTCCACCACCACCACTGTCTGTGTTTGTCTGTTAGTGCACTTGTGTTAGTGTGTTTGTGGTCAGGACAGAGACAGAGCGAGAGAGACAGAAAGAGACAGAGAGAGACAGAGACAGGGACTGAGAGAGAGACAGAGAAAGAGAAAGAGGCTGAGACGGACAGACAGACCCAGATTGAGAGACAGCGAGAAAGTGGGTGTGAGAGAAAGGTGAGCAAGAGAGTGAGAGAGCGTAAGAGGGATGGAGAAAGAGAGAGAGGGAGAGAGAGAGAGAGGTAATGCATGATGAGTTACTGTGTCTGCCCTGTTCTCCACGCTAGTTGTGATAGACAAACTGATTAGTATGCCAGTGTTTCGTTGTTTCCTCATGTCACACTGTTTGTTGTTGTGATTGAATTATCACACTACCAAAACGTAAATCATCACGTCACACAGATAGTTATCCGCACACACAACACGAGACAATACAAACATCTGCTCGCCCACACACACACGCGCGCACACACACACACACACACACACACACACACACACACACACACACACACACACAC
>NC_085872.1:35830087-35842587 GCF_034702125.1 Engraulis encrasicolus | reverse complement strand
CGAAATGTCATCACAAAAAGGTTCCATCGACTGATGAAACTGGAGACATGCTGTACGCCCCTCATAAAAGCACTGAGGAAAAAACACATACACACGCATGCACACAAAAAGTGTGCGCGCGTGCACACACACACACACACACACACACACACACACACACACACACACACACACACACACACACACACACACACACACACACACACACACACACACACACACACACACACACACACACACACACACACACACACACACACACACACACACACAATAATACACAGAGACAAAGACAGACAGGCAGACACATACACATAAAATGGTGTCAATACCAAGGAAAATGTGAGATATCAAGACAACCAAGATTCCCTCTGAGACCTGTCAAGATCTCTGTCTATCCCTCTCTCTTTCTCTCCCTTTCTCCCTCTCCCTGTCTCCCTCCATCACTCCCTGATGGGTTTTTTTAACACTCAGCGTAATGTGTTAGCGAAGCACATATTTTGCGGTGGTTAAAATTCCCCACCGGGGGAGCGTGGGTTGCCTGCTGGGCTGTACAGACTGCTGTGGGAGCGGCTCGTGTAAAACGACATGGGGCTTCGGAAAAGATGCAAGGCCAGCAGCCAGCATCTCCTCTCCAAGCGAGCCCACCGCCTGCATGCACCTCCTAGTACCTAACGCAGCCACTCCACTTAAGCACAAGTTGAGATGCTGTCATTGACAAATAGTGTTCAGCTAAATCTACAACACAAATGTGATCGGTCTAACAAAATTCACTTCAGTCATGGGAAGTCTGACTGTATTTTGAACAAAAAAATGGAGGCAGTCGTAAGCGAAATTTCTGCACAGGCCTTTCCGTGAATATGGCAAGCCTGTGAAATGGAGAGCACCCGTGTCTGCCCCCTCCCATTGGAGCTTGTTAGTAAACAGAACTATTTAAAGCGGAAGGGCGGGTGGTGGTGGCATGAGGGGTGGTGGTGGGTGGTGTTTGGGATCAGTTGCCACAGCCGCCGCCTGCAACACTTCTCCATGGCTATTCACCCCGCCTGTCATCCTCGGCATGCCGCCGCCTGCCAGCTCAGTGGCTCTCAGGACACGAGCGAGTGCACAGGGCGACACATAACGGTCGCGCTGAACGCCCCGTTACACCGTCACGGGAGGAGAGGTAGACAGGGAGAATGGCGGCGGGGGGGAGAGGTGCAGGGGGGTGCTTCAGTTTGGTGTTTTGTAGTGAAGCACTTGTAGACCAGCAGGCATTACTATGAGCGCCAGAGAGGAATGGAGCGAAATTGGAAACTGAATTGAAATTGAGATTAAAGTGGCTGGTGGTGTGCAGGGCTCCGACACTCTTGTGAATCTGAAGCCTATACGTGAGTGTACTCACCATTAAAGCCAGCTGAAGACCTGGGCTTTGCAGCTTCAAGAAAAAAATGAAACATAAAAATATATCAATATAAAACAAGGGGAAATTGGTTCTGAGTGCATGCCTGTCATCGGCGCAGCGACTGATAAGCCTGTCATGATTGATTGATTTTTCTGATTTCGTCCTGATGCCGTGCTCTAGCCCCCCCCCCCCATGTTCTTCCTCATCTGAGATAAAGGCAAAAAAGGCCAGCCTGCTTTTGTTTACAGTGGCAGCCGGCCTGGAGCCCTGTCTTGCATTATTTGGCAATTTCATGTCTGACACCGCTGCCGTGGGTTGTAAAGACATGCGTGGGTGTGTGTGTGCGCGCACACGTGTGTGCATGCATGCTTGTGTGTGTGTGTATGTGTGTGTGTGTGTGTCTTGTTTAGATGGGTCTTAGTGTCTTGATGACATTATCCAGATTAAAACAAAGCCTATTACTTTTTAATGAAATTATCACACCCGAGCCTACCACAGGCTCATTTAAATCCACACCTCTTAAGAATCCTTCACAAGGCGCCTGTTTTAAATTTAAGGATTATTAAAAATCCATCATACTAACAGCATAAAATCCTTTTTTCTTCACAGACATTTTGAAATGAAAAGCTGAACATAATTCTTCTTTTTATCCCCGTACAATCAGTGCAGTGCTCCTGGCAGCGACGTGTAACTGACTTACAGTACTCTGTACTCTGGTGCAGTGTACTTGAAAACACACAGAGGCCAAACCAGTTCACACACAGCCGTTTAGTGTTAGATCCTGGACTGACCCCCCTCCACTCGCCCCTAACGCTACTTCACTGGGGGGGGGGCTTTGCTCATGTTGGCTGGTGTAGTGTACAGTATGCTATGGCTGCTGTGTCCACTGCAGGTGGTAGGTCTAGGGGAAGTTCCTGTTTAGGCGCTGGTCTGCCTGTTGCAGGAAAGAGACTGTGTGGGATGGTGGATGGTGGTGGTGGTGGTGGTGGGGGAGGAGGCTGGATGGGTCGGGTGCAAGGGTAGTGGTGCTCTGTGTGTTACTGGTACTGCCAGTGCTAGTGGTGGTGGTGGTGGTGGTGTTGGTGGTAAGGGAATATCTGGGTAGAGTGGTGAGTGAAGTGTTGGTGACAGTGGTAGCGGTGGTGTTGTTGGGGATGAGAGAAGGGGGGTGGAGTGGGGTGTAGTATGGACTCCTGCACACCTCCTTATCTGTCTGTGGTCGTCGACTCCCGCCTGCGCCTGAGAGAGTGAGTGGGGAGAGAGGGAGCAACCCTCGCCCCGTCCTAATCTTGTTTGTCATTGCTAAATGAGCTGCCCTGGCTAGGTGTGTTAGCGGCTAATGAATTTACAACCCTGATAGCAGCGAGGGCTGAGAACTATGCAGGGGTCATAAATGAGGAAGGGAAGGAAAAAAACAGTAATTAACATTTATTAGCTGCCTTGTCATCCGTGCGAAGCAGGCCGGGGGAAGTATGGATAATATTGCGGTGATCAATGAATTTTTAATCATCTCAGGAGAGATTGCAGAGGCACCAGATGAACTGCAGACAGGCTGGAGTCTGTCAATAAACAGGGCATGGGTCACGCTGCGCCGCAAATGTGTGTGTGTTGGTGTGTGTGTGTGTTGGTGTGAGTGTGTGTGTATTATGTGTGTGTGTGTGTGTGTTGGAGTGGTGTGTGTGTGTGTGTGTGTGTGTGTGTGTGTGTGTGTGTGTGTGTGTGTGTGTATTATGTGTGTGTGTGTCGCCAGGCGCCATCCCTATCAACACACACCTCAGGGTTTGCCATGACGCCAAACCGCCCACCGGTTTCATGTGTGCACAGCGACACTGTCATGGCGGCCGTGTCATTCACGGCTCTGTGTGGGCACCCACTTACTTTCCAATTAACTCCCAAGTTCATTTCGGTGTGTGTTTTGATGCCAGTTTAACTGGGGCTAACTTACGGTCACAGTGACTCACCGTATTGGCAAACGGCTCATTGGCTTGTTGGCACATTTGTGCTCGCTCACACAGAACTATGTGATGTCACGCAGCACTGAGGGATTAAACTGTGAACTGTAAACTGTAATCCACCAAAAAGGCATTTTTTATGGTTAATGGCTTTTTTGTTTTCATTATGTTTTTTAAACAATATTTTCATATTGGTTTCATTGGACTGGCAAATATTTTTGTTTCTTACCTGTACACCTTTCGTGTTGAGAGTGAAAGTAAAGAGTGAGTGAGTAGGACAGAGAGAAAGAGACAGAGAGAGAAAGAGATTGACAAAAAAGTGGAAGCATGTTGCCCTGGTGTGAGGTGGTGGTGAGGGGGTGGGAAGGCAGATGTCTGGGCCACATGCGAGGGCCGTGGAAGACTGTCACTGGGGGGGGGTTAATCCGCAGCAGACAGTGCCGTTCATGCCAAGCGGTAGCCGATTGTTAAAACTTGATAACTTTATTGCTGGAGAGGTCCTCATACATCACACGCTGAGTTTGTTTATCCTGAGCTGTGACAGCACACCGTGCCCTGGGCTGGGCTCTGGAGAGAAATGGAGATTGCTGCAAGGTGTCTCATGTATGTGTATTTTACTCTCCTTCCGTGTGTGTGTGTGTGTGTGTGTGTGTGTGTGTGTGTGTGTGTGTGTGTGTGTGTGTGTGTGTGTGTGTGTGTGTGTGTGTGTGTGTGTGTGTAGAGATAGAAAAAATGAGAGAGAGAGAGAGAGAGAGAGAGAGAGAGAGAGAGAGAGAGAGAGAGAGATAGAAGGAAAGAAAGAGAGAGTGGAAAAAAGTGAGAGAATGTGGGTGCGACAGAGAGAGAGAAAGAGGGAGGGAAAGAAAGGCAGGGGGAGCGAGAGAGAGGGAGGGAGGGAGGGAGGGAGAGAAAGAGACTGTGTAGTTGGGTATTGATCCTTGTCCGCTTATCTTCAACATGATTTTTCAGGTTAGAAGTGAGGCATCGTAAAATGTCAAATTGTTGCCCAGAAAATGAAATATCTCTATACTAAAAGCATCCATACTGTAATGCAGTGTTTCTCAAAGTGGGGCGTAAGCCCCCGTGGGGGGGCGCGGAGACATCTCAGGGGGGGGCGTGTGACATCAGATTTTTCCCCTCCCCCCACGGAAATGATTTCCTGTCTCGCCAATAAGTCAATAAGTTTAAAGCCCTCACCAACATTGTATTATTAATTGTCATGAATTTGAATAGCATGGGAATTGAACACACATCTGCATTCGACTGCAGTCCCTCTTTGTTTAATCTCACCAGTCACCTTTCCTTTGATTCTGCGCAGCGATCGTAAAATCAGTCTGTGCAAGGAGGGGGGGCTCGGAAGCATTCAGACCCTCAGAAGGGGGGAATGATGGAAAAAGTTTGAGAACCACTGCTGTAATGTAACACCAACACTATTTTATATCAGGTGACTGTCTTATATATAGTCATATATTATTACCTTTCCTCTTGAAAAACCTTCTGTGCTACCTTGACCAGTGGCAGCAGCCGCAAACCATTGCCATCGGCTTTAATATCCCTTTACTGCCCTTTAGTCTTCCTCACTTTCTTTTTCTCGTCCTGCTTTTCTCACTTTCATCCCCCCCCCTCGTGCCTGCCAGCGTGCCCGTAGGTTAGCCGTGCTGGCCGTATGGAGGGAGTAGGGGAGCATAGCTCTGGCTCTGGTTCTGGCTCTGGATGGCTAGGGTTGCCAGATGAGACTGATGATTTCCAGCCCAAGAAATGCTCAAAACCGTCCTGGAATGAATCACTAAATCCCAACCAATTTAAACTAAATTCTATTGATTTCTATGGCCTTAAACGTGCAGAAAAACCCGCCCAAATGCTCCTTTTTACCCATTTTTACCTGCAGACGACCATCCTGCGCAGAACCAATTAGGCGGGAAACAGCCCAATCTGGCAACACTCTGGCTGGCTTGGCCAGACTTGGCCATGGGGCTGCGATCAGAGCTCGCGCCGCTCCGCGCCATGACTTGCCGGCCCCGTCTGCAGGTTTGGAGTGTTAATGGCTCAAGGTCACGGCCATAAACCGGAGGAGACGGTGGGGGGGGGGGACGCCTCTACTCAGGCCCTTTTGCTGTCGGCCGGGAGAAGAGGGGGTGGCGGCTGGAGGGGTGGAAGGGTGAAGTGGAAAGGGGAAAGGGGAGGTATTAACACGGACTCATAGGCCAACACAGACAGACGGCCAGAGAGCTCAGGGTGGTCAGCCATTATGCTGCTGCTCTCAGACGAAACAGCTGTTATCCGCACTTACACGTCAAGTCCTCATCTGCCTCCAAGTCTGTGACTTTTTTTTTGTCTTCCCCTCTCTCTTCACTTTTTCTCTCATTGATTTTTTTTCTTTAACTTCTGCCCTTAATGACGTAGCTGTCTGAAAAGAATGTGTCTGAATGAAAGAGAGAGAGCCTTGTCAGGGAGAGGAGAGAGTGGCCTGCTGATGTAGTCTTCACAATTGTGAGAGATGCCAGGAGTGGGAGAAGGAGAGGGCCTCTCTCTCTGTACTGGTGCCCCCTACAGGGCAACCATGGTAACTGCACCCAGGATCTCTGCCTCCTGCTACGCCGCCACTATGGCCCCGTAGCTCAGATCAGGACAGGAGGACAATTGTGGATAATAATCAAATCGTAATCGAAATCCTCCCTTTTAACATCACCCATCCACCACTCTCGTCTCCTCTTCAGCATCACCCCACCAACCACGAACCACACCACCTATTCACTCCACACAACTCCCATCACCCCACTCTCTTCTCCTCTCCACCATCACCATCGCACAGCCGCACAACCCCTACTGCCCTCATCACCCCACTACTCGACTCCACTCTACTCTATTCTCCTCTTCACCATCACCCCACCACACCCCCCCCTTCCCTAACCAACAAGGCTAACAGCCCACTTCTCATCCTATTCTCTTCTCTCTGCCAACACACAATCCCTCCCCATCGTCCCACCCACCACACTCCCCACCCCATCGTCCCAGAGCCTCGCCACCCCGCAGCTGTCGTAGCGGGCGGTGCCACCCTGCGCGCCACAATGGCCTCTTCACCAGGGGGCACAAAGGAACAAAGGGCCCTCGGGGGCTGGCCAGTTAATTGCGGCACAGTGTCATCGTCCTGGCCAGGCACTACAAGCAGATGCCTTGTACGCCGGCGTGTCACAGTGGAGGGTGTGTAAAAACACATCCATTATTATTACCATTGCCACCCCCCCAAGAGAGAGTGGCGAGTGGCGAGTGGTGTGGTGAGAGTGGCGAGAGAGAGGCTCGGAGTGGGACCGGAGCAGCGGCTGGAGGGGGCAATTGTAGGAGGAGGAGGGGGCAATTGTAAAGGGTAACAACCCGAGGTCACGTACTGACCCTTCGATAAATAGAGTCACATAAGCAGGATGTTTTTTTCAGTTTTTTTTTTTTTCGAACACAACACCCACACCATCACCATCGCTATGCTTCACCACCACCACCACCACCACCACCACCACTGACAACACCATCCAACCGCCATCTCACCCCTCTGCCCCCTTTTCTCTGTTTGCATGCCCGTTCTTGAGTCAGCAGGAAAAGGCAGGATTTACAGTAATAGTGAAACCAAAAAAAATCATATCCTGCCAGCATGTTGAGTTACGACCGCTGTGTGTGTGTGTGTGTGTGTGTGTGTGTGTGTGTGTGTGTGTGTGTGTGTGTGTGTGTGTGTGTGTGTGTGTGTGTGTGTGTGTGTGTGTGTGTGTGTGTGTGTGTGTGTGTGTGCACAAGTGTGTGTGCATCCGTGCGTGTGTGAGTGCATGTGTGTACACTATCTGAATGTGTGAATGTGTGTGCGCTTGCATGTGTGCTTGTGTGCGCTATGTATGTGTGTCTCTGTGCCTGTGTGTGTGTGTGTGTGTGTGTGTGTATGTGTGTGTGTGTGTGTGTGTGTGTGTGTGTGTGTGTGTGTGTGTGTGTGTGTGTATGTGTGTGTGTTAGTGTGTGTGTGTTACAGTAGTGTGTGTGTCTGTAAGCGTATTGTTTTCCGGCTGAGGGTGTGGGGTAATTCAGGCTCAGTGAACCCTCTGGTTCCCCCTCGCCTCCTCGCCGGTGTTCTGTCGAGATGTGTTGCCTCGTCGAGATGAGCGACCGGTCGCCCTATTCGATAGTGGTGTTCCTCATCTAAATGAGCGACCTTGATTTTCCGCGGAAGGCGTTTCAATCGGTCCAAGTAGGACTGTTTTAATAACCATTACTTTGTTTATTTCACGGACAGGGGTGTGCAATCGTTCGTGCGGAGTTTAATAAGAACGTGCGGCTGCTGACCACTAAAAAACCGTGAGCCTCTCGTTTGAGCAAGTTAAGAAACGTGCCATATGAAAGAGTGAGTTGAGTTTGCGCAAATACTGGAGAAAGTGTTTGGGATCAGGGCCTGGTTACGGGTTGTTTAATGCAGCCATTTGCTGTTAGTTTGGTTTCAATGCGACGTGGGCTCGCAAGGCAACGCCATATGAAATGATGTGCTATGGGGATAGACAAGAGATTCACAGATAGCAGATGCAGATAGCAGATAGAGGCTTTGTTTTGGCAGATGTCTGTCAATTTATGGGCAACACCTCTTTTAATGACTCTTTTCTAAACATCCCCACCAGTGCATTTCTTATTATCATGTTCAGGCATTTTACAATGCAGTCGATTCAAATTCTTGAGTGAAAAGGGTGGAGGGAACATTTTGACAGCTCAATCAGAGGTGGCGATTTTTTTCCATTTTGCAATGAGAACGCCTCTCTACATAAATAGTAGGCATATTTTCTGATCGATGTTATGTTAAATGTTCAAGGCTGCGTGTGTGAGCGATTACGGTTAGGCAACAAAGTAGCAAATGTTCGAGGCCACGCTATTTCGCAGATTTTCCAAATTGAGAATATGTAGTATGCCTGATATAATTACGGGTAGGCTACAAAAAGCGCTGCTGGGTTGGAGAACCAAGTTAAGTCTGAGTCACTACACAGGTGTATGATCTGCTGGATGATCCACGCTATTTCATACAGATTGAGTCAAAGTTGACTGTCTCAGGGGATCCTATCGTAAACTGCGGTCTCACAATTCGATGGGCAATCACCCGCGAAAACCGCCGCGAGGGTGTGCGCATGCGTGCGCCTGCTCAGTAGCGAAAAGAATCACATCTCGACGGGTCGCTCATATCGACAGGACACCGGCCCCACTAGACCTGTTGATGACCCCCCCCCCCCCTCTCCTCTCCTCTCCTCTCCACTCCTCTCCGCTCCGCTCCTCTCCTCCGTCATGCCGCAGCCCTGCTGATAAATGTCCCTTATCGGCATTGTCATTGTAATAGCCCCACAACAGGCCAGGAGATGGGGGGGACGGGGCAGAGTTATCGCCCGGCTCCTGCAGGGGAAGAATACACATCAAGCTGCCAATCACCCGGCCTGAAAATTGCTCTGAGATTTGAGTCCCCAGACAGCACGCCGACAGGCAAAGCTCCTTTCTCTCTCTCCATCTCTGTCTCTCTCTCTCTCTCTCTCTCTCTCTCTCTCTCTCTCTCTCTCTCTCTCTCGCTCGCTCCTTCTCTCCCTCTTTCTCTCTCTCTTGCTCCTTCTCTCCCTCTTTCTCTTTCTCTCTCCGCTTCTCTTCTCCCTCTCTCTCTCTCTCTTTCCATCCCTCTCTCTCTCTCTCCCTCTGCTGCCCTCCTTCTCTCTCTCTCTTTCTCAGTGCTGCATGTGTCGCTATTATGCTGTGCTCCGGCATCACTTTACTTCACCTTTATTTTTTATTTTTTTTTCTCTCCTTTCTTTTTTAATGCTTAAACTCCCAACCAACCACCACCATCTCCTGTCAATCGCTTACAGCCTAGTTTCTCCTTTTGCTCACTCTCTCATTCACCTCCCACTCCATCTCTCCCCACCGCCATCCCTCCCGCTCCCCCACACTTCTCTCCCCTCTCTAGTGAATCCCTCTCTCATGGCCATTTTAAAATAAGGCTTGTGTCGCTTGTCTCCAGTGCAGGTTTGTTACAAGACATAGGCGAGCGAGTGAGTAAAATAAAAAGAAGAAGAGAGTGGAGTGGAGTGGTGGGGTGGAAAGAAGAGAAGAGTGGGAGAAGAGAAGAGAAGGAGATTATAGAGCTGGAAGAGGTTAACGTGTGAGCACCAGCAGCAGTAGCCGTGTAGACTGTTTAATTTCTATTGATCGTCTTCATCTTCCACCAACTCCTCCTCCTACTATACCAGCCTACTCAACAGTGACTCTACTGCACTCTACTCCAATAGTAAAGAGGGCAGACTCCTGTTTCTCCTCCTCCTCCTCCTCCTCTTCTTCTTCCTCCTCCTGCTCCAACTCCTCACCCTTCACCTCCTCTCTGCTCCTCGTGCTCCCTGCGCTGCGGTGCTGTGCCCTCTGCCCGGGGGCTGAGAGGCTACTGATGACACCCAGCCAGTGAATAATTCTTCATAATCACAGGGGTTAAAGAGCTGCTGGCCTGACTCACTACAAACACACATGCACACACACGCAGGCATGCACGCGTACACACACGCAGGCATGCACGCGCACACACACACACACACACACACACAGGGAGGGTGCCAAAGAGAAAGCACCCCCTCTGCTGACAGAACAGTTAAAACACTGCCTCCCTCAACACAAACAGAAGGACAGAAAGTGACTTAGTGGGGAAAAGAGAAAGGGATAGGGAGAGAGAGAGAGGAGAGAGAGACACACCCAGCCAGAAAGAGAGAGAGAGAGAGAGGGAGTTAGAGAGGGAAGAGAAGGTCGAGGGAAGAGAAGTGAGCATGGTGGAGAGCTGAGGACAGGATGGACAGGAGCTGGTGATGAGGGGGTGGGTTGGGGGTGGGGGGTAGGGCCCTGGAGATGGTGTGTGGCCTCAGCGCGTGAGTGAGGCCAAGCTGGGATAAGATCACAGTGATGCCTGGCGATGGCTCGGCGGTCCGCGCGGCTGCATGCTGGGCTCCTCGATGCAATCAGAGCATGTCTGATTGCCACCCGCCTCCTGCCTCCCGTCTTCCGCCCTCCCCAGAGGTCCGAGGTGGCCCCTCAAGGGCCCCAGTTCAGCCTAACCCCCCAAACCCCACTCCCTCCCTCCCTCCCCCTCTCCATCCTTTTTTTTTATCGCACGGCCCTGAGGCCCTACTGCCTATACTGTAATACCCACTTGTACAGATAGCCATCGGATCCAGAGGGTCCTTCTCACTCAGCCCCCTCCTCTCTGGGCCTTTATTAAGCTGCTTGTGCCAACACTCCAGAGGCCAGAGAGATGGAGGGAGGGAGAGAGGGAGGGAGAGACTGAGAGAGAGAGAGAGAGAGAGAGAAAGAGAGAGAGAGAGAGAGAGAGAGAGAGAGAGAGAGAGAGAGAGAGAGAGAGAGAGAAAGAGAGAGAGAGAGAGTTCTTGTAAGAGAGAGAAATTGAGACTGGAAATTAGTAAGAGAGAGTGTGTGTGTGTAAGGGAGACAGAAAAAGATGTGGAGGGAGAAACGCAGGGAGGGAGGGAGGCATGGGGATGGAGACAAGCAGAGAGTGAGGGATGCAGAGAAGCAGGGAGCGATGTCTCAAGAGTCCAGGAAAGCACATGCTATATACAGTACATATACAGTAGGCCTATATGAAGAGTTTCGTTGCAAAACGCTGTATCCACCATTTTTGACTTTTGCATTTTATTATTGGAAATGGCTGTTCAAAAGCCCTATCATGCAAGTGTGAATTCGTACCATTCAAATATTTTGAGAACATACTTTTTAAACTTACATAAAATGCATTTTTTTAATGCAATGCAATGTAATGGTATGCCCAATACAAAAATGACAATTTCTCTAAATTCTACAAAATGGATATAGTCCATTTTGCAATAGATACAGATACAAATACATATTTGCCGTGGCAGTGTGCGGATTAGCTGTGTTCCCCTGGTTGGTGACAGGGCCTGATAAGACTAAGAGCCCTAATAGGGTCCGGCCACAGCACCGCCTCGTCTGGGCAGAGCAGAGCAGGCCAAGAGGTGTCAATCCATCACAGCAGCATAGAACCTCAGGAGAGGACACAGGACACAACATATTCCACACCTTGTCCTCTGTCTGGTGATCTATCTATCATGTACACACACACACACACACACACACGCACACACGCACACGCACACGCACACGCGCACACGCACACGCACACGCACACACACACACACACACACACACACACACACACACACACACACACACACACACACACACACACACACACACAGGTGCAAACAGACACACAGTGTGCGTGACTGTAGAAAATGAAATATTCAAAAGCTTTTAGAAAGTGAAAAGGAGCCTCTTCAAAAAAGAAAATCTTTAGATTTTTGACAGTCAAATTGAATGGCATGATGGCATCTCCTTTCACTCAACACTTGACAACAGCCAAAAGCACACAACAGTGCGGCTCAGAATAGAATATAGGAGATAACCAATCCTGGCTCTGCTCCTCTTTACCAGGTCCGGGGGGTAGTGGTTTTGGTTTATGGGCCTGGAGGGAAATATTGCCATGGGGAGAGAGAGAGACAGAGAGAGAGAGAGGGGGGGGGAGGTGTGCTATGAGAGAGAGGCGTGTGATGTGCAGTGATAGGATGCTGTGCTACATGACGTGACGTGATGTGTTGTGATGTGAGCAGGATGAGTGGGAGTATGTCTTGACGTGTGTGTGTGTGTGTGTCTGTGTGTCTGTGTGTCTGTGTGTGTGTCTGTGCACATATGTGTGTGTGAGCGTGCATGTGTGTATGTGTTTATGTGGGTGCTGGGTGGGGGCTGTCGGCTGTCCTGGTGGCCAGTAAATCACGGGGCATTGTTCGGAGGGCCGTCTACCCGCCACCAGCAGCGCCCGCCGCGCTTATTATCCCCCCGCCCCGCCACCCCACCCTGACCCTACAGCTGTATTTCTGGGGCTCAGCAGCGCCTGACACACTCCGTCTGCTGCACCGCACGGATGGAATAAACACCCATACACACACGCACGCACACACGCACACACGCGTGCATACACATATCCACACAGAGGGGAGGAGACGAAGATTGTGTGTGTGTATGTGCGTGTGTGTGTGTGTGTGTGTGTGTTCTTGTATTCGATATTTACACATGTCCAATGCCAACAGAGATGTCAA
>NC_085872.1:35812587-35820087 GCF_034702125.1 Engraulis encrasicolus | reverse complement strand
TTTGTATGGTAGAAACTCTTTTGGATGATAGTCATTACACTACACTACTTTCAGCTCAAGTGATTAGTGGAAAGCTAAAAGCATATTGTAAATAGAAATGTAAACACCATTGTGCAACTGCAAACATACCTAAGTACACACACCCACACACAGAGCGAGAAAGTGAGACAAACACATCCTCACTCATATGGGAGACATAAACAATCTCAAGAACCCTCAAGAACAATGCCCTCAAGATGCACAGTAGGAACCCTCACTTAAGAAACAATCATGCACTCACAAAACCCACCCACCCTGTCTCTCCTCTCCTCTCCTCTCCTCTCCTCTCCTCTCCTCTCCTCTCCTCTCCCCACTCCTCTTCTCCCCTCGTCTCCTCTCCCCTCGTCTCGTCTCGTCTCCTCTTTATTCCTCTCCCCTCCTCTTCCTCTCCTCTCCTCTCCTCTCCTCTCCTCTCCTCTCCTCTCCTCTCCTCTCCTCTCCTCTCCTCTCCTCTCCTCTCCGCCACTCTCCTCTCCTCTCCTCTCTGACACTCTCCTCCTCTCTGCCACTCTCTGCCACTCTCCTCTCCTCTCCTCTCCTCTCCACTCTCCTCTCATCCTCTCCTCTCTTCCACTCTCCTCTCCTCTCCTCTTCTCTCCTCTCCTCTCCTCGTTATTCCTCTCCTTTCCTCTCCTCTGTGCCACTCTCCTCTTCTCTCCTCTCCTCTCCTCCCCTCTCCTCCTCTCCTCTCTCCTCTCCTCTACTCTCCTCTCCACTCCTCTCCTCTCCTCTCCTCTCCTCTCCTCTCCTCGTCTCCTCTCCTCTTTCTTCCTCTCCTCTCCTCTCCTCTCCTCTCCTCTCCTCTCCTCTCCTCTCCTGTCTGCCGCTCTCCTCTCCTCTCCTCTCCTCTCCTCCACTCATCCTCTCCTCTCTGCCACTCTCCTCTCCTCTCCTCTCCTCTCCTCTCCTCTTTATTCCTCTCCTCTTTTTTCCTCTCCTCTCTGCCACTCTCCTCTCCTCTCCTCTCCTCCCCTCTCCTCCTCTCCTCTCTCCTCTCCTCGCTACCACTCTCCTCTCCTCTCCTCTCCTCTCCTGTCCTGGGCTCTCTCCTCTCCTCTCCTCTCCTCTCCTCTTTATGCCTCTCCTCTCCTCTCCTCTCTGCCACTCTCCTCTCCTCTCCTCTTCACTCTTCTCTTCTCCTCTCATCTACTCTCCTCCCTCCCTCTCCTCTATCCCTCCTCCTCTCCTCTCCTCCTCTCCACTCTCCTCTCCCTCCTCCTCTCCTCTCCTCTCCTCTCCTCTCCTCTCCCCTCCTCTCTGCCACTCTCCTCTTCTCTCCTCTCCTCTCCTCTCCTCTCCTCTCCTCCTCCCTCCACCTCCTCCTACTCCTCCTCTCTCCTCTACTGAACTCTCCTCTCCTCTCCTCTCCTCTCCTCTCCTCTCCTCTCCTCTCCTCTCCTCTCCTCTTGCAGGGCTCATTAGCTGTGGGTCATTAGCATCACAGCACACCAGATGAGCTACTGCCTAGTTGCAGATCAGCTCCCAACAGTTTGTCACAGCACTTCTGCAAAGTGACACACACCAGCACGTGTAGGTTTGCCCTCTCTCCTTCCGTAAGACAAACTACACGTCATAAATGTCATAAATCAGATTTATACATTCAACAAAAAAACGTAGCTATTACCACTGTAAGTTCTCTTGTGTGTACAGCAGTCATGTGAGTGTAGTTTTATGACATCGACACTGATAGGGACGTTTTTTTGAATGCCTTTGGAGACGGTGCTCAAAGGACTCGGGCCATGCTGTTTGAGTTAGGCTGGATGGGGGTAAAGGAGAGGGGCTGCAGACGGCTCTCAGACCCAGCTGCAGAGGGCTGGTGGCAGGCTGCCAGCTGTAGAGAGGGGGGGGGGGACCATGGATTTTGTGGACAGGAGCAGGAGGGAAGAAAGAATGAGAACAAGAAAAAAAACGTGGCAGATCGTAAAACAACATGTAAGGAGTGTCAAAGCACAGCGTGGAGCAGCGAGCCTCTGAGACCTATGGATGAGGAATGGCACAAAGTTAGCCTCTCAGCTAGCATGCCCAGTGGGGTTATCAAATAAGAGATACTACACCCTTTTTTCTGTCGCTCTCTCACTCTTTCCATGCTTTCGCTTTCTCTATCTCCCACTCTCCTTCTCTCTTTTTCTTTCATTTCTTTCCCCTCATTCTCAATCCCTCTCTCTCTCTGCCTTTCTCTTTGCCGCCATCTCCCCCTTTCCTATCCTTCTCCCTCTCCTCCCACTCTCCCTCTCTTTTCCCCTGCCTGAATTCATCTCTCTCTTTTCCTCTTCTCGCTACCATACTATCTATCTTTCTCCCTCTCCCTCGCCCTCTCTCCATTTGCCATTTCCATCCCTCTCTCCCCTGTTCAGTCTCTCATCCTTCATTCAAACCACTTGTCCCGTGTATGAGCTGGGTGTCGCTCGTCCACCTCTCGCACTCATCAGGGCCTAATTGCCCCATCAGCGGGGTTAGGGAAAGGTTGCCACGGAGCGAGAGGGGCTGTTAAATAATGAAAGCATGGTGCGCACCCCAAAGGACCTACTGTACAGAGGGTGTTGGGAGGGGGGATGAGGGGAAGGTGGGGGAAGTCGGTTGTGTGTGTGTGTGTGTGTGTGTGTGTGTGTGTGTGTGTGTGTGTGTGTGTGTGTGTGTGTGTGTGTGTGTGTGTGTGTGTGTGTGTGTGTGTGTGTGTGTGTGTGTGTGTGTGTGTGTGTGTGTGTGTGTGTGTGTGTGTGCGTGCACGTGTGTGTCTGAGTGTATTTTTATGTGTGATGGCTGGAGGGGGCAGGTGTGTGTGTGGCTGTGTCTGTGTCTGTGTCTGTGTGTGTATCCGTGTGCGCGAATATGTGTGTGTGTGTGCACGTACATAGTGCCTAGAGAGGGGCATATGTACACTGTAGCTGTAGCGGTCATTAGCACTGTTATCAAGGAAGGCAGCGGGGACGTGGAAGGATGCGGAGTGTAAGTGGCGTGCCCTGATAAAGGTGCACCATGGCAGAGATTAAAAAGACTGATAAAAAGATCAGATAAGCAAGAGAGAGGGAGGGTGGGAAGGTGAGGCAGAGAGAGAGAGAGAGAGAGAGAGAGACAGTGTGTGTAGCCAAGAAATAGAGAGGGAGAGAGAGATCAAGTGAAGCAGAGATAGAAAAAAGAGATAGAGGATACGTGTGTGTGTGTGTGTGTGTGTGAGTGAGAGAGAGAGATGAGATGATCCATCTTGGCGCATTAGAAGACATCAGGCCTGTACTCAATCAGACCTGTCAGAGCCACGCGCCCTCTCTCTCTCTCTCTCTCTCTCTCTCTCTCTCTCTCTCTCTCTCTCTCTCTCTCTCTCTCTCTCTCTCTCTCTCTCTCTCTCTCTCTCTCTCCCTTCCCCTCATGTCTCTCTCTTTCTCCTCTCTCATCCTCCACCTCCTTCATGCCCCCTCCTCCATATTCTCCTCCTCTCCTCTCCTCCCCTCCCCTCCCCTCCTTACCTCTCCTCTCCTCTCCTCCTCTGTGCCTTGCCGCGTGGCATTTGGGTGAGGAATCTCAGCACTAAAAAGTTCTGTCAGGCCCATTTCCTTGTTATTGCCCCCTCCTGCGCGGCCGGTCCCGGCGGTGCCGCAGATTAAACGGAGTCCCCGCCGCCCGGCGCTCCGGGGTCCGTCGGAGAGGGGCATCCCACATTAATCATCTTTAACGCGCTGACAAGCGCCGCACACACACACACACACACACGTAACCCCCCCCCACACACACACACACACACACCAGACACACACACTGACACACACACACACACCCAAACGCGTGCACATACATACACACCTACATATACGGCCCACCCGACACCACGCACCCCAGCCCACCCTTCTAGCCTGAGGATTTATCTCTCTGTCCTCCTTCAGCCATCACTCACAGCCGAGAGAGAGAGAGAGAGAGAGAGAGAGAGAGAGAGAGAGAGAGAGAGAGAGAGAGAGAGAGAGAGAGAGAGAGAGGGAGAAGAGGAAAGGTGTGTTGGAGTGACTAGAGAGAAAATGAGAGAAAGAGAGAGTAAGCAGAGAAGCTAGGGGGAGAGAAAGAGAGGGCGGGGATAAAGATGAAGAAACACTAGTGGAGATACAGTAAAAGTGAGAGTGAAATAGAGAGAGAGAGAGAGAGAGAGAGAGAGAGAGAGAGAGAGAGAGAGAGAGAGAGAGAGAGAGGAAGAAAGAAAGAAATAAAGAAAGCAAAACAAGAAACAAATGGAAGAAGCTGCCAATTGTAAAGGATGGTGGGTCAAAACAGGAGCCCTACAGAAGGCAATCGGATTGCCGCGAGTAATGAATTGGAAAGCAGTAAACCCTGTGAGAGTCACTTGGGCTGGACAGCGCAGGTTTAACGCTGTCTCCTTGTAATGACCACAGCCAGTAGCTGTGTGTGTGTAAACCACCACCACCACTCACACCAGTGTCCACTCTCTCTTAAACACAGCCATGCAGAGTGTTTGTGTTAGACATGTTGGGTGGGTTTCGCTTTCGCGAATCATTTACTTAACCTTCAAAATAGAATTGAAGAATTGAATAGAATTGATTCGGTTAATAATATACATCGAAAAATTATGTTGTTAAAAAAACATACACAAAAAAACAAAGTGGCTCGCAGAAATTCTTCTCACTGCCCTTTGCCTTGTTGTGTAGTGCTGCACCCTTAACATTTTGTCTCTGTAGTTGCTGATGATTGTGCTCTCTGTCTGTGTCTTCTGTCTAGCTGAATGTGTCAGCACTTGAGTGGTCACTGCGTCAGCTGTCAATGCTCACAGAGACATACACAAACAAACGGATGCACAGGCACACACACACACACACACACACACACACACACACACACACACACACACACACACACACACACACACACACACACACACACACACACACACACACACACACACACACACACACACACACACACACACACACACACACACACACACACACACACACACACACACACACACACGCACACACATACTGTAGGTAGGCCCTACGCACAATATATTTTATATCTGTCACATACTCATCCACACAACCCCTTGAAGTCACAGCCCTGGAAATGAAATCAATTCCCAAGATGAGTCAGTGTCATTACATTTGATTCATACATTTTGTGTAAGAGTATGTGTGTGTAGTCTGTTTATCTCTGTGTCCACACCACATATGTGTCCTGTGTCCATGTGTAAGAAGAACAGAGAGTGTGGCTCCTGGATCCAGCCCTTTAATTCATCCGTACACAATCAATGGCTGTAGTAATGGAGTGTTGATGGCTTTGTAGAACGCCTGTCTCTCCTTTAACCACCTCCGTGTCCTAGCTGTCACCCTGACCTGACCACACATGCTCTCTCTCTCCGTCTCTCTCTCTCTCTCTCTCTCTCTCTCTCTCTCTCTCTCTCTCTCTCTCTCTCTCTCTCTCTCTCTCTCTCTCTCTCTCTCTCTCTCTCTCTCTCTGTGTCTCTCTCACTCCCTCACATATAGCCTTTTTCTCTAACACTCACTCTCAAAGCACACACACACACACACACACACGCACGCGCACACACACGCGCACACACTACACACACACACTACACACACACACACACACACACACACACACACACACACACACACACACACACACACACACACACACGCACGCGCACACACACGCGCACACACTACACACACACACTACACACACTACATTAAGTTTCACCTCAGGGCTTGGGCCTCGTTACAGATTTATGCAGCGTGTTATGAGCGACTGGTGTGATGTTAAGCATACGGTGGGACAGTCGGGGCCCCGGCCGGCTACGGTAAATTCCTCTCCCGGCTGAGGGTGCGGAGTGAGATGCCCAGATCAATGTCTAATATCTTCCACGCCAACACTAAGGAAGAGCCTATGCACCTAATAGACACACGCACATGACTACTTGAAGGGTAGGAGTGTGTAGTGGTGGCGGCTAGCGTGTGTAGGGAGTATCTAAATATCGCAACACAAAGTGGCATAAGGTCAGTGGACGTTCGTCAGAACGATTAATGGAAACAGCCGTTGACCACATGAGATAGCTGGGTTTTGGTACGGTTGTGGCGCGATGCTTGCCCACCACCTAACCCCCCCCCCACCACCCAAAGGAATTGAATGGAGCTTTATCAGCGGTAGAATGGGATTGGATCTCTCTTTGTTCACTCTTGCAGATGGTGATTGCTTTGGCACGACTCAAATTATCTTGTCAGGGCAATAAAGCTGACCGCTGTTGAGCAGCGTAGGTGACGGAGAGCTGGAGAGAGAGGGAGAGGGAGAGGGAGAGAGAGAGAGAGAGAGAGAGAGAGAGAGAGAGAGAGAGAGAGAGAGAGAGAGAGAGAGAGAGAGAGAGAGAGAGAGAGAGAGAGAGAGAGATACACAAAGACCAATGGACATGAAAGTGATGGATGGAGAAAAATGACATGGAAGAAAAGGGAGCGAAAGAAAAGAGGCTGTGGATTCCAGGGTACCACCAGAGTGATGATCGAAAAAATAGAGAAATAGAAGAAAGGCAGAAATAAAGAGCAGTAGATTGAGGAAGGTAAGAGCACGGAAAACAAATAGAAAGGGTGGGAAAGAAAATTAGAAATAGATGTGCAGGGATGCTGCAGCAGTGAGAGATAGATAGAGAAAGGGACGGAGGGAGAGAGAGAGAGAGAGAGAGAGAGAGAGAGAAAGAGGAGGGAGAGATAGATAGTGTGAGAGTGAGAGAGAGAGCCAAGGCGAGGCGAGGTGAGAGAAACCAAGACACGCAGAATTGTAATCGATTACCTATTTTTCAAAGTCACTTAAAGTGTCCAGAGCGTGGGGTGGTTAAGTAGTAATGCCGGGGGAATGGGAGTTGAGTATGCAGCAACACGCCTGGCTGCAGGCTGTGTGTGTGTGTGTGCGTGCGTGTGTGTGTGTGTGCGCGCGTGCGTGTGTGTGTGTGTGTGTGTGTGTGTACGTGTGCGCTCGCGTGCGTGTGTGCGTGCGTGTGCGTGTGTGCATGTGTGTGTGTAAAAAGAGAGAGAGGGGGGGGGGTGAAAGTACATCAGCGTGTTTGTGTGTGTGTGTGAGACCGTTTTTTTTTTAAGAAAGAGAAAAAGAATGAGGAAAAATAGAGAGACAGAGAGGGAGGAAGAGCAAGATGAAGAAAACGAGAGAGAGGGAGAAGGAGTGAGAAAGAGAGAGAGTGAAAGAGAGAGAGAGACAGAGAGAGAGAGAGAGAGAGAATACTGAGGCTGAGGGTGGGGTTGAGGTTGGCCGAGGCTATGGTGGATTGAGATGGGCTGGGGAAATCAGGGGGGTTAGTCCTGGGAGAGTGAGACCAGAGAGGGAGGAAGACAAGGGGAGAACGAGAGAGACAGAGAGAAGAGAAAGAGTGTGTGAGAGAGAGAGCATACCAAGAAGGGTGGGGTTGGCCCAAGACTAGGTTGTGGTGTGGTGGGGTTGTCTGGGGAGAGGTGGCAT
>NC_085872.1:35802587-35807587 GCF_034702125.1 Engraulis encrasicolus | reverse complement strand
ACAAGATGAGAGATAGAGGAGGAGTGTGAGTGACTGAATGAGTGTGAGAGAGAGCGAGAGAAACAGAGAGAGATGGAGTAAGTGAGAGAGAAAGAGGGAGCAAGAAAGAGGAAAGAGCGGAAGAGAGAGACGGGCATGGATGAGAGAAATAAAGAGAGATTAGCTCGCAAGCAGGGAGCTACGGTTATCCATCACAGTGTTCCGAGGAGGAGTTATCATTTAATAATTAATAAAGGGCAGTGTGCCGCCCTCCCCTCCGGGCACGGGGCTGTGGACAGGGGGGGGTGCTTGTACCACTACCACCACCACCACCACCCCCAACCATGCGCCACCGACACTGTTACCGCTACCACAGCTGCTCCCGCAGCCGGCAGCAGCAGCCTGTTTGATGGCGGCGGTTATTTAAGGAAATAGCGTCATCCTTCCTCGTTTGTCAGTGGCGGACACTGCTCACCGTCACCGCCCGGTGATTTAGCCTCGCCAGCTACCTGCCCATTAACCCGCCCCGCGGCCCCACCGTGAGTTATGGCCCCCCTGCGCGGGGGCCCCCACCGAGGCAGGCCGCTTAAGCCGTGATTTAAGCAACGCCAGGGGGTGCCGGAGCTGGGGGTTATGGGGGGTGGTGGTGGTGGTGGTGGTGGGATTGGGGTATCTGGGAGTGCCTGTGAGAATGGGGAATAAAAACAGGGAATAGAGAGATGAAAAGAGGACGGAGGTGGAAAAGGGTGAGGAGGAGAGAAAGTGTGCAAAGCGGAGGTCAAATGAAAAACTTGTGAGAGAAACAAAGAAAAGAAACCGTGATATACGGTGCTACTCTAAAGCCCGATTCGGACGGGACTTTTATTGCAACATGATCTCCAAAAATTCCGTGCTCCTGGACACGGATGTTAAGGACACAAAATCCGCGTCCGGGAGCACGGATTTTGCCAAAATTCCGTGTTCCTGGACACGGAATTATTTTCCGTGATGGACACACAGAGGTGCTCTCTATACTCCCACAGCTCTATGTTTCCACAGTCTTGTGTTTTCTCAGGATTTTTCTAATTTCAAATATTTTGTCTAAAAAAAAACATTTCTTACTGACAGGTTAGGGTTAGGGATTGTTTTGGTCTGGGCACAGCTAGTTTTCTTTCATTCATTATATGAGTTTGATAACCTAGCAACCAACTGGAAAAGGTATTTCTCAAAAATATGTCTTAAATGACAGGTTAAGGTTAGGGAATGTTTTGGTCAGGGCACAACTTAAATTGCTATAGCATTATTTTGTTTTGGATTAACATTTGGTATGTATTTTCTAATGACAGAGTTAACACAGTGCTGTGGTAATAGCCTATAGAAAGCACTTCCGTGTGCCCGTCACAGAAAACAGACGTCCTGGGGTAATTTTACATAGGCGCGCCGTCTGCACTCCCTTGTAATGTCTGTGAATTGAGTAAATAACAGACGTTTATTTATCCCGTCCGAATGCACCCCGGAAAATCACGGAGGTCCGGGGGTAATTGCGAATTACCAGGGGTCCATAGGTAATATTTATCCCGTGCGAATCGGGCTTAAGATGCAACTACCTGAATATAATAAAGAAAGGGCTTTTCATGCTGTCTTACTTTTTCACTGATGTATCTTTTTTTTTTAAATCCCTAATTTGTTCCCAACTCTCCCTGTGCTAATGGGTCCTATTGGTTGGCCATGCCATTACGCACCGTCGTAGCCCTGTTCTCCCTCCCAACAACTAACTATGTGCTACACAACCACAAACATCATAAATAAGCCCCGGTCCTACAATCAGACAGAGAGTGATAGGAGGGTTAGTAGAGATCAGAATCATTGATCAAGTCTGCAGGATGGCAGTCAGTCTGGAGGATGAAAGATGAAAGACGATGATGAATGAGGAAGTTTATCCTCAGACACTAAGCTGTGGTGTGTAGTCTCCACTCTCGTCTACCTAGTGTGTACCTGTGCTCTTAAGGGCTCCTCTATTTACACACACACACACACACACACACACACACACACACACACACACACACACACACACACACACACACACACACACACACACACACACACACACACAAGCATGCACGCAGACACGCACACACACACACACACACACAAGCATGCACACAGACACACACACACACACACACACACAAGCATGAACGCAGACACGCACACACACACACTCACACACACTCACACACAGATACATACAGACACACACACACACAAAAGTGTGCAGGCATGTACACGCGCGCGCGCACACACACACACACACACACACACACACACGAACACACACACACACACACACACACACACACACACACACACACACACACACACACACACACACACACACACACACACACACACACACACACACACACACGGCCAAAGCCAAGGCAAAGTGTTGCACAGATCATTGGAAGTGACATGGCGAATTTGTGGCAATTTGTAGTAAATCTCCCTTTAATGATACCGTTTCATTTTGCTCCAAATCAGACCTGAGTGCATGTAAAATGGAGGAGGCTATTTAAGATGTAGCATTAGGCAGATGTCGGAGTGGATGTGTGTGAGCAAGTGTGAGATTGGGACTGCCATCTCTCTCTCTCTCTCTCTCTCTCTCTCTCTCTCTCTCTCTCTCTCTCTCTCTCTTGCTCGCTCGCTTCCCTCCTCATGACTACCATGCTGTATCACTTCGCTCTCTCCCTCTCTCTCTCTCTCTCTCTCTCTCTCTCTCTCTCTCTCTCTCTCTCTCTCTCTCTCCCTCTCTCTCTCTCTCTCTCTCTCTTTTCTCTCTCTGTCCCTTCCTCTCTTTCTTGTCGTTTGCTGCTGCTCCTCTCCTCATGTATGGAAATGGAAATCCATCATGCCCTTTACACATCCGCTTGCTCCAAGGGGCACAGCAATCTACATACCCCACCCCTCCCCACCCCTCAGCGTAATCAATTTGCCTCCAACGGAGCGAGGGAGAGCTGGGTGGCGAATGACACGAAAAGCAATCTTTATCTGGGGCTTACAACCCCCCAACCGTCCTCTGCTATTTATTCCATTTTCCCTCTCTCTCTCTCTATCTCTCTCTCTCTCTCTCTCTCTCTCTCTCTCTCTCTCTCTCTTCTCTCTCTCTCTCTCTCTCTCTCCTCTCTCTCTCTCTCTCTCTCTCTCTCTCTCTCTCTCTCTCTCTCTCTCTCTCTCTCTCTCTCTCTCTCTCTCTCTCTGGCTTACTGATTCTGCATCTCTCTCTTGCATCTCTGTCCCTCTACCTCCATCTTTCTTAGACACACGCACACACACACACACACACACACACACACACACACACACACACACACACACACACACACACACACACACACACACACACACACACACACACACACACACACACACACAATAAAGTTTGTGTGACATTGGTTCCTTCAGTTTTATTTCATCCTGATCCTTCCCACAGTTTGGAATGGCCATGCGAGATGGGGAAAGGACCACAGGCATGAATGATAGAAGATAATGAGTGAGTCTGATATAATGATAGCAGTGATAAGCACCACTCAGTAGGGACCTGATGTTTAAACCAGATGCCGTTCTCACTTCTCATTGTAGCCCGCTGGTATGTCTGCATGTGACTTTTTATTTCTACTCTTTTTCTTTTCTTTCTTTTTTAATGTTTTTTTTTTTTTTTTTTTAAAGAAGATATAACTCTGACCCTGCCATGGCCTAATGGTGGGGCACTGGTCTGCGATGCGGCCGATCCAGGTTCAATTCCCTGCCCGGGTCATTTGCCAACCCCTTCCCTTCTTTCTCCCCTTTCACTTCCTGTCCACCTCTCATACTGTCCTGTCATCAATAAAGTTGAAAAAGACCTCAAAAAAGAAGATATAACTTTATTGAGGTAGAGCACTTCCATTCATTCTTCCCATTCATCCAACTGACCCCATTAACAAATCAGCACCTGCCATGCAACAACAGGCAAAGTACAGGAAGAACTACAGAGTGAGACCCATGCGCATAAATAATAATAAAAAAGTGCCGTATCCACCATCGTATGCACAGTGACCTCCACCGTGGCATTGGCCCACTGTCTGGGCTCCACTCCATATACCCAGGGGCTGCTTGCTGATTGGCTAATGACTCTGTTCAGGAAGCATTACTCCCCCCAGACCAAAAAGCAGTGTTGGCCACGCTCCGGCCTGTGTTGCGGCGGCGTATAGCGGATGGTCGCCATGCGATGACTGAGGCGGGCGAGATGCATCGTGGCACGCCACACCGGCGGATTTATGGTGGTGGGGAGTGCGTTTATTATCTCACAAACAGCACCGCCGCCACCGATGGGGCAATTTATCCCCTCTCAAGGCCCAGCCCTGATTTGTGTTGTCTCTTTCTCTTTCTCTTGCACTCGTTCACGCCTTCACTCACTCTCCATCACCCCCCCCCCCCCACTCACTCTTTTCCTCTCTCTCTCTCTCTCTCTCTCTCTCTCTCTCTCTCTCTCTCTCTCTCTCTCTCTCTCTCTCTCTCTCTCTCTCTCTCTCTCTTAATCTCTCTCCTCTGCTGGGATGGTCAGATCAATCATGCTGACTGCCAGGAAAGAGGGGTGGAAACGGGGGCCTATTACCTGAGTAAAGGGGCGGGACTCCTTGTTGAACCCACCCCCACCTGTCATCCATTACTCGGGGCTACGCCGCCGCTTCCTGTTTTGATCTGCCGGCTTCACTTCAGATGCCGTACAGTACACCGTACATTACACACACACACACACACACACACACACACACACACACACACACACACACACACACACACACACACACACACACACACACACACACACACACACACACACACACACACCCCGCGTAACACAGATGTATGTGTCAGCCCCCTGCTTTGGTCCATTTATCTTCCCCTGCCCGTCCACGTCGGCGCTGTGTTTGCATCTTTCATTTCCTTGCCTCCTGATCGTGTCACCACCCACTTAGTGATGCATGTATAGACTTTAACAG
>NC_085872.1:35780087-35797587 GCF_034702125.1 Engraulis encrasicolus | reverse complement strand
CTCACGGAGAGTCAGCTATAGGGAGCGGAGGTAGGGAATTGGAGAGAGAGAGAGAGAGAGAGAGAGAGAGAGAGAGAGAGAGAGAGAGAGAGAGAGAGAGAGAGAGAGAGAGAGAGAGAGAGAGAGAGAGAGAGAAAGAGAGAGATAGAGAGAGAGAGAAAGACATAGGCAGATAGAGTCTAAGATAGAGAGAGAGAAAGAAAGATAGTCTGGGAGTATGTGTGTGTGTGTGTGTGTGTGTGTCAGAAAGAGAGAGAGAGCGAAAGACAAAGAGAGGAGAGATGCGCCTAGTTGAGGTAGCCAGCGAGTCCCAGGCGTGACTGAGCATTGAGCGTGGCCGGTGTTTAGTATTCGTGCGGAAGGTGTGGATAATGAAGAGTCGCCGGAGTCACCGCGGGCAACCGCCGCCACAGCGCCCTCTGCGCATGACGCTCGTATCCGGGCGACCACGCCGGTTCTAATGGGGATTAACCCCGCACGCCCTCGGTATGCCAGGAGTGCCGTCTCCGCCGCCTTATTGCCATGGCGACTCCATGCCAGCCCGTGTGACTCTTAATCCCCGAGGTGAAAGGGCAGCGAGCGAGTGCCCGCGCGCCAAGCATTTCCACGCCGGCCTCGGCTGCCGCACTCGCGGCGACATGGCGTGGAGCGGCAGTCGTCACGCGCCGAGACTTTACTGGAGGCTCTGTGTCAGACTAACTTGAAATTGACTTTCTCCAACTGCCGTTGCACTTTGAGAGCTACTAGGCAGACACACACACACAAACACACGCACAAGCAAACTCACATGCACACAAACAAATGAAGTTCGGCCAAACCCATTCACTAGAGGCCTGAGAAACCACAAGAGAAAGAACACGAGAATCAGTTAGCACAATACGCTGTAGATCATTCCATTTAATGGGGCAACAGGACATAAAAACAGCTTGATTCCCCCATAGCAATTCCAGTCTCTAAACAGACTTGGCAACACAGACAGATATAACACACACACACACACACACACACACACACACACACACACACACACACACACACACACACACACACACACACACACACACACACACACACACACACACACACACACACACACACACACGCACACACACACAGAAAAACCACTCATAGCACAGTAGTCCCTAAGCACCAAAACACTGTGAGTGCACAAATAAATAGTTCCCTGACCTTGCAATTCAAAAGCATAAGAAGCCATGCATAATGTCTAATTTAGTGTCCCCGCTGAGAGGGCCCGCCATTTTTCACATATTAATATTAGATTACAGTTGTCAGCCGCCGCAGCCCCTGCCCCTCCTTTCTCTTTGATTAATTGGAGCAGATTGTAAATACAAATATTTTATAGCGGCCTCATAAAAAGCTGGAAGGAGATCAAGACTCCCAGTAAAGTAAGCAGTATTTGCCCCCCCCTTCCCCCGCACCCCCTGTTCCCCTCACCCACCCTAATTCATTTGAGAAATTAAGTCAATTACGTTTTCCCCAGGACGGGCCAGTAATGTCCTTTGAGGCACGTGGGCAGGTTTATGGATGACCAGCATGTCTTGTTATGTGGCCTGCTGTCCTTCCCTACCCCACGTCCTGCTACAACCCAGCCCACACTACACTACACTACGCTCCCCAGCCTACACCACACATCCCACCCTCCACCAGCCACCACTAAACTTCAGCACTGGCTGCCCTGCCCAACACACTCATACCGACACACACACACACACACACACACACACACACACACACACACACACACACACACACACACACACACACACACACACACACACACACACACACACACACACACACACACACACACACACGTGCGCGCGCGGCACGCCGCTCATAACTACTCTAACCTTGGCGCTTGTGTCGCATCAGCCATAAGATCAGACGCGATCCATAACATCACGCTTGCGCTGAGGTCATGATAATGATTCACTGTCAGCTGGCTGGATCTCAGTATTGACCATGGCATACTCTTAAGCTCCTGGGCTATCCTTTTCATATACTCATATTTCTGGTGGGGTTTGAAAGCAGTGAAAGTGTTGACTCGAATGTGAAGCAGGCTGAATTTTAGCCTGGTCCATGTCGTCTGAGTTGTATTATTGTTGTATTGGTGGCATAGCTGTCTCCCCCCCTTAATTCTTCTATCTGCTTGCCTCTTGCAATGTTTATTTCTTTCCTCAACAGTCACTCCTACTGTCTGTGCACATCAAGCGCGAGGGCGAGTCTCCAGTTGTGTCCCCTCTGTCATCTGACGATGCCCACCACTCTGACAGATACCAGGTAAGATGGGAGTGGAGAGATCAAATGGACAGCCCAGTCCGAGACATACTGCTGTAGACAGACCTTAGGACATGTCCAGACCACAGAAATCCAGAGAACATGTTGTCCACAAAGTCAATTGAGATGTTAAGATTATATACGTGTAATATGGTGTTTATATATAGGTGTTGCTAAGTAAATGATTGTTCCATAACCTGTATTAGTAATGTGTGCGAATGATGCCTATCTCTTAAATGGTAGGTGTTAGGTCATCCGTGTGTGTGTGTGTGTGTGTGTGTGTGTGTGTGTGTGTGTGTGTGTGTGTGTGTGTGTGTGTGTGTGTGTGTGTGTGTGTGTGTGTGTGTGTGTGTGTGTGTGTGTGTGTGTGTGTGTGTAAACAACATTTGCTCAGCCCCATCTCCTGTCTCAATCTCGAGTCAGGCTGTACGAGTTAATTCAGAGTCCCCATCCTGATCTGCAGCGTCTCTCTTTCAGCATCTCAGAATCTCTTTCTCTCTCTCTCTCTTTCTCTCTCTCTCTCTCTCTCTCTCTCTCTCTCTCTCTCTCTCTCTCTCTCTCTCTCTCTCTCTCTCTCTCTCAGCATCTCAGAATCTCTCTCTCTCTCTCTCTCTCTCTCTCTCTCTCTCTCTCTTTCAGCATCTCAGAATTTCTCTCTCGCTATCTCTCTCTCTCTCTCTCTCTCTCTCTCTCTCTCTCTCTCTCTCTCTCTCTCTCTCTCTCTCTCTCTCTCTCTCTCTGTCTCTCTCTCTCTCACCACGCCCGTGCTGGCCCTGTGTCCTGCTAAGATATGTAATCATCCATATAGTTTAACCCCAGGCTAATATCCCTGGCGGCCCCTGAGCTCAGGATATCATCTCTGGGGCCCTGTGTCCTTGACAGTGTTGCCCGGCTGTGTTGTCCTGTAGGACAGCCATGGTGACAGCAAGAAGGGGCCCTGGCCAGTTGCCCCTCCTGTCCCCTATAATCTGAAGCCAGATTGATCTTTATCGTTTTTCTTTTTTTTTCCTCCTCTGGGAGAGAACAGTGTCTAGCTCCTTGTACATTGATGAGAATTGTACAATGGGAGGAGGACCAGGGGAAAAAAAACAAACTGAAAATGAGTCTGTTGCATTCAGGTCACGCTGTCTGCGAGTGAGAGGAGAATCAGGGAGCTTGAATCGTTTTGAGTGTATTAAGTTCAACTCAATAGCCAAAAATTGTATGTTAAACACGGCTTTTAAAGGCGAGCACTCTGGGCAAGCATCAAAAAAAGATTCTCATTAGAAAGGGAGCACTAAAGGTTTCCCTACAAATGATTAAGTCGAAGATACATTTTTTCCACTAGCCTTCCCCTCCTCTCGTAGGCCATATCCATCATTAGTGAGTCATGCAGCATCATTAAGGCAGTGAATCAGCATAACATGGGACGGTTGTAAATGTGCATGACTCAAGTGTTTCTCATATAAGAAGCCGTCAGCGGGCACATGATCTATGGCGTTGCTCTGGGTGCCGTTTGAACTGGTGCCCGCGGCGCCTGTGTCAAGAAGCGGGCATCTATCGGGGCTCACGCTGGGCCCTGCTGGAGTCAGCAGTACATGCATCCTGTTTAATAGAGCTAAATGATGATGACCAGACAGGTTAAATTTGCTCTTAAATTACTACACAATATAAATGGAGATCTGCAAGTATCCGAGAGATGATGATAACTGTTCGGAGAACATTTGTCAGTACCGGCAAGGCTACACTCAAGAAGGTCATCAATAATCCAGAAGGTCTGTGCAAAAAAAAGGAAGCTGTGCATTTGCTTGGCATGGACCGCAACTGCTTTGCCATAGGCCTATTCACTATATTAGCAGTGGTTGACTCTGAATAGAAAGTAGGCCTATAGAAAGTATCTCATAGAAAGTATTTTCCCTGTCTATAAATCTAAAACTAAGCCAAAAGTAAATTAAATGTGTGAAATCAGGGTGGCTGTAATTCTGCCACCTGGGCAGTGGACACGTAAATGAATTCTGCTACACTGTGCATGTATGCACCAATTCTGCATAGACTATACCTGCTTTAATCCATGAGGCGACCGAAAATCCATATTTAATGTCAGGAACTTTTAAACTGAATACACAATTTAAAAAGGAATGTACATGTCAATACTCTCAGTTTATCGTGTTTAATATGTCAATACTTTTTGCTCCACATAACACTGAAATGGCTTTCATTCAAAGTGAAGGGAACTTGCTTCTGTTAAGCAACAACGTATTGCTGCCCCCTAATGGTTATGTGTAGTGCTGCAGGGTATTGCCTTTCCTGAACTTTTACATTGCGCCCTCGTCACGTGACAATAATCAACATGGCGACTACGGCGCGATGATTCCGTACAGAGGAATGGATCTAGAATTTTCAATCCCTTTGCATCCTTGTTTAATATTTAATTTTGCCTTTATTTTGTCTTTCACCAAGAAGACGTCAGTTACACATGAGTTTCTATGAGACGTGAGTTTGGCGACTTATGAGGTATTTTTTCAAGGGTGGAACAGTCTTGTTATGGAAGAGGAGGTACAGACCAGTGGGAGGCGAGAAGTAGGTTTTTGTTTACAGTCAGGCTGCAGGCTGATCCTGCACGGGGCAATCCAGTGTAATCCAGTACTTTACAAGCAACAAATTGTGAATGATGGTGATGCATGCAGTTTGTAACAACTGGTGTTAATTTTCTGTTTCCTTTTTTTTTCCTGCTCACAGACATTTTTACGAGTGCGGGCTAACAGGCAAACACGATTGAATGGTATGTATACATTTGCCTTTGTCACAATGTCAAAACTTGGAATCAGCTGTCGTTTTTTTGCGCAGAAGCAGTAGATCAGAGCGGTCTTGAGGAAAGAACAAGGATTTTCAAACATTTTCAGTTGTCGCCTACACTGCAACCCTCTCAAGGAAATAGCCTAGCTTCCTTCCCACCCACAACACATACATGTTGCATTGGTGACATGACAGTACAAGCTCTCACAATAATCTAACACTGATTCCATATGATAAAGCTGTGATAATATGCAAGTGATCATCATAGGTCCGACATTTTTCCATCTATAAAACATTACCCAATCTCAGGCATATATTTGAACATAACTACCAGTAGGCTACACACTTTAATCAAAGCAGAAGCATCAAAACAAATAATTATCAAAAATGTGCATCTTTCGTGTGACCTGTATGTGTCATGGTACCATCAGGCTATCTCCTGTGCAAAAAGGGGAAAAAATAGTGAATTAATTTTATTGAATTCCAACAGGCCTGTTTGCAAACAGTTGCAACTAGAACTTGGACATTTAATATAATCCTACCCTATAAGTGAGCGCTTGAGATCTTCAATAATTGAAAATCAGCTCACTTTTCACTCACACATTTTTCTAAGTGAAAGTGAATTGCTGTGTGGAGAGGTGGAGGCTTTGTATTGTCTTTCACTGCCTCACTAACAATC
Source organism: Engraulis encrasicolus (assembly GCF_034702125.1). Lineage (NCBI taxonomy): Eukaryota > Metazoa > Chordata > Actinopteri > Clupeiformes > Engraulidae > Engraulis > Engraulis encrasicolus. The sequence goes on along the minus strand of NC_085872.1, from coordinate 35,791,835 downwards.
CTACGCTCCTGCAACACACTACATACACATGCTATCAAGTCAGCGATGCCACTGTATCTACAGTCCCCCGCCCCCCAGCATTTTTCTCCATTTATCAAGATATTTTAAGCATTAATTTTAACATTTGTCCAAAAAGTAGTTGCCACACAAGTTGGCAGCTGTGGTCCCTCCCGCAATGCTCTGTAACACATGCACCATATCGTCCACATACTCCTGGCTATAGAATATCCTGTGCCATTGCCGTGAACCTGACCAAAGTCAAAATGACCATTGTGACGTTTCATCTGCCCCCACCAAATACATGTTGACTCCCTTGGCCCCTGCCCCCCATGATACACACACACACACACACACACACACACACACACACACACACACACACACACACACACACACACACACACACACACACACAAAACATGTTAAGGCCATGCTGAATAAGTCTCAGCCCTCTCTGTCTGCTCTGTCCCTTTTGTCATGCAGCGCCTGCATGAGCAGAGGTCCTCTTTAACCCTTGACTTCTTGATATGTCAACAGTCGATGTCCTCTGCTGGTGCAGGCGCTCTGGCAAGGAACGCAACGTCAAAACCCCCCCAATTGCAGCGCCAGGCAGTGTGCCCCTAGCCCCTTGCTGCCTACGCCACGGTAAGACAGACCACCCCCCCCCTCCAACCCAATCCCCTTAAACACCCCACCATCCCTTCACGTGTTTAACTATCCTGTGTCCGTAGATCCACGTCTCTGTCCCCTCCCTGGGCTCGTAGTGCCACGTTTTCTTTTTAACCCCTCCCTATTCATAGAACCACTTATTTACCCATATATATTCCCATAGTTTATGATTTGGTGACTGTCTATTAGAGCGATGAACCCCATCACGGGAGTGAGGTGCGCTGTCTTCGTTTGAACTCAGGGGGGGGGCCTCCCTGGTTGTAATGTGTGCTACTGCTCGGTCGAGACCGTTGTGTGATCTTTTGAGGAAAGGCCGAGCGTGCGTGGAAAAACTCCTGCCGTGCCTAATTAATCCGGCTCTCTCTCTTCCCGATTAATGGTGCCCTCCCCCATTACCGTCACTGTGGCCCGGAGAGATTATGAGGCGTAGTGTCCTCTCCCCCCTCCCATCCTCCCTGCTTCCTTTCTTTCTCCTCTCCCTCTCTCCCTCTCTGTCTCTCCCCCTCTCTCTCTCTCGTGCCCCCTCCCTCGCTCGCTCGCTCGTCACCACAGAAGTTATGGCACATCTTTTCCCTCGCCCGCCCCGAGTCCCCCTTGGCTCCTTTCCTCAATCACGGCCACCTAAAAATTAATGTCCCCGCACGCCATTTGCAGTTAAGAAAAGGCGACACAGACTTACGGCGCAATAGGCGCTGCTATGCTGTGTTAAATTTCTAATTATGTGCGTGGGTTGGGCACAGGGGGCGGCAGACAGAGGGTGACGAGATCCAGCCCACTGCAGACACACACACACACACACACACACACACACGCACACACACACACACACACGCACACATCTGACGAGTGACTCCCTGAGAAAATGGGCTGTTGTTTTGTTGTGTTGGGGATTGGTTAACACCACCACCACCCTAATGTGTCAAGGTTGTTATATCTTCATGACGGCCATCTTGTTCCCTTCCCCGGTTGCTAAGTGACACCACTGGCAAGGGTTGTCCTTATCACTAGCCCTGTGCTGCTTGCCCATGATGTTTGTTTGTGTGCTGCAGAGAGCCTTAGGCAAGAGAGGGTCTCACTCGCTCTGATAATGGCTGCACAGCCGAGGCGTTGGTTCTTCTTTTTATTTCTGTTATTTGGTGAATGCCATGGGCATTGTATGTTACTCCTCCGTAGCCAATCTACTGTGCTGGGCTCAGCCCCGCCTAAACACAGCTTGAACCTGAGGATGTGACATTGAAGTTGCCTTTTCAAGACATTGCTGCCTCAAGGAAACGCATTCATTAGTGCAGTTAAAAAATAATATTTCACTCCGATTCTTATGAAACTATCCCTCTGTCTGTATGGTTTCTACATAAAATGTCTGTATGTTTTAAAGCATGTGTATGTGTACGTGTGTGCGAGTGTGTGTGTGGTGGTCCCGCAGCAACTCTGACACTGCTTCCTTTTTTGTGTGTTACAGCCCGGATCGGGAAGATGAAGCGTCGGAAGCCTGAAGATGGGCAGGTATGTCCACTGTGCAGCGCCCCGCTGGCAGGGACAGAGGAGGAGATGAGTAGGCATGTGGAGCAGTGTCTGTTTAAGGTAGCCTCCCGCTCCGACGCTTGCTTGCTCGCTCCCGCACCCGGCCGGCCTCCTGGTCCCCTTATCTCCCCCCCCACCACCACCACCTGTCTAGTCTCCCCCCCACAACCCCATGCTCTTTCTCTGCCCCCCTCCTGTTCTGTCTGCTTCTTCCCCTGGACATCAACTCTCAGCAGTTTCATCAGCAGTGCCAATGTTCCTCAGCCATAAGCATTTAGCTTAGCTTTTACCTTAGTTTGTTTTCTTGAGGTTAAGCTTCCTTGGTGTCTCAGGAACAGTACGTGTGTGATAGACAACCACTGATTTCACTTGCCTCCCATGTCCAGGGGAAGGAGTCCTATTAGACTATTAGATCACATACTTTTCCAATGGAGGACAGACACCCTCTTGGTCACCGTAGTTGATTTCAGCTCCTCCTGATCCATCCAGAGTGGCCCAGCTCATAGCAGCCATAGGGAAACGCACCTGGAGCTCACACAGCTGAATAGAATGTTTTTTTCTCCGACAATGCTTCCGCTGCTGGTTGGGTCAGGTGGCAATCTAGTTGACTCGATTAGACACCGCCGTAGATCCTTTCCTGTCTAACCCCATCATTTTAGTAGCTAGTGTCACTAACAGCACCACTGGTTTCTTTGGTGATGGGATTTCCTCAGTGCATGCATCCAGAAAGAATCACGTTCTGAATCATTTTAGATGCTGATGATTTGCCTCTAATAGCAATTGTTGGTGAAGGATTCATACAAGTTTGTGATGCTTAATAATACAGAATAGGGATTGTGACGTTGCTCTTCTCTTTTAATGTTATGTTTTTTTTGCTCTTGCAGAGGGAAGGAGTATGTGGGCCAGAAGACGATTCTGGTGACGTCGATGGAGAGAATGGCAACCGCTTCGAGGAGTACGAGTGGTGTGGTCAGAAGAGGGTGCGAGCCACCACTATGCTAGAGGGCGGCTACAGAGGTAAGCCTCCTTTCCATTTTAAAGCCAGAACCAGGTGTAGCTAACACTGTTTAAATTTTATTTGGCAATGCACTGCAGATTGGTGTTTTAGTCTAGGATGGGTGACTAATGCAGCGCTTTGGGCATTGTCTGAAAGTGTTTTTAATGGCTGTGTGGTATTTCTACCTTTGACCCGACGCTGTTGATTAATGGAATTCCGAGTCTAAATTAAATGAAACCATAACGTTTCCACTCAAATCAAATTTTTAGGAAGATCTTTAAATTATTCAGTTGTGGTGGAAAATGTAATTCTCTAAAGCACGCTTGCGTTTTGTAATGAAGTCCACCGTGATTAATCTCTTGCTGTGCGTAGTTGGCCAACTGAGTCTGCCACTGTTGTCCGTCCCCCAAGAGAAAGTGATTATACTCCACCACCACCTCTCCCCACCCCACCACCCCACCCCATCCCTTCAAACTCAGAAACTCTTATCTCCACGCTAAGGCTCCTGGCATTCGATCGCCATAAAGGGCTAATTTACAAAGGGCTAGAGAGAGAGAGAGAGGCAGAGAGCAAGAGAGTTGTTGCTTTACGGTCTCCCTCACTGCTAAGACCTGGGCTGGCCAGACGGAGAAACAAGCGCCAGATCAATCCCGACTTGGAGCTAAACTCGGCTGGCACAGAAGCCACCCAGCCCCTTGATCGGATGAGCACAAAGGCCCCCATGCACCCCTGTGATGTGGATGTGGCCGAGAGGGGGAGGGGGGAGCGAGGGAACGGACAGGGGACAGGAAGGAGGTTTGTGTGCGCGTGTGTGTGTATGTGTGTGTATGTGTGTGTGATATTTGTGGAGGTGGCGGTGGAGATAGCTGTTGGTAGGGGCAGCTTGCCTTGCTAGCTGGGGGGTCACTTGAAAGGCCCTCCAAGAACGCTCAGAAGGTGGATTTAGGCTTGAAATGTGCAGCTGAAGTCCTCCAGTGTTCAATCGGCCACGCTAAGAGGAACCCCCCACCGTCGAGGGAGAAGAGGCAGAGGAGAGGAGGAGCGAAAGGTTAGCGGGAGAAGGAGCGAGTCGAGCATCAATGGGATAAGAGGCCTATCCTCTGTGAACTAGCAGCAACCCCCTCCTCTCCTCTCCTCTACCAGCCTCCTTTGAGTGAGAGGAAGAAAGCCGAGGGGAAACACTTTCAACTGCACAAGAGTGTTGAAGGAGGAGAGGGAGAAAGATGGATGCGGACAGAGGAGCAATCGAAGAGGATCAGGTTTGTGCTCAGAGGATTGGGTGTGCGAGAGAGAGAGTGAGAGTGGGAGGGGGTTGTCTGAGTGTGCATGAGAGAGGGAGATAGAGATAGAGAGAGAGAACAAGAGAGAGGGAGAGGTGTGTGTGTGTGTGGGGGGGGGGGGTGCTCTCTCTGCCCATGGCTTAAGGGAGCCGCTGTGTCGATGAAGAGATCGAGATGGCAGACACAGGGAAGGGAGATCCTGAGAGAGGGAATGTGAAGATTTAGGCCCATGAAGATGGCGCAAGGGGATAAGCACTGCTAAGAGACAAGGGGGATAGAGAAAAAAAACACACACACACACACACACATACAGCTTTAAAGAGGGACTGATGTCTGGTGTCTGGTCTTGACCAGCAGGGTTCCAGCCAGCGCTGGCAACTTTAAAATGCCATCCTGACTGCAGAAACTTTGACCCCTGGCAGGAGTCTGTAAAGGCACAGACAGACAGACAGACAGACAGACAGACGGAAAGACAGACGGAAAGACAGACGGAAAGACAGACAGACAGACAGACAGACAGACAAGAGGCGATAAGCATGGTGGCACCAGCAGGGTGGCTGCAACTGTTACTGTGATGGTGGTGGTGGTAGTGGTTGTTGTAGTGGTGGTGGTGGTGGTGGTGTAGGTGCTGGTTGGTGATGTTTCACATGCGGCGCGTGCACCTGACGTTGGCATTTGTCTTGTGGTGTGACGGGCTGGCAGCTGGCTGGCACATGTAAATCACTGCACTCTCGGCGACACCTGCCAGGTGTGGAACAGAGGGGTCGGCATGTATAATGCATGTTAGGGTTAGCATTTAAGCGGCCAGGTTGGAGACCCTGCTTTTCATAACGAAGTCATTTACATAAGGCTGCTGTGAGCTTGCTTTCGCCGTGCGTGTGTGTGTGTGCGTGTGCGTGTGCGTGTGTGCGCGCGTGCGTGCGTGCGTGCGTGCGTGCGTGCGTGCGTGCGTGCGTGCGTGCGTGCGTGCGTGCATGCGGCTCCGTGCATCCATTCAGTGGAACTGGACAGATAGATAGATATAATATGCACGTGTCCACTGCTGCACGCTTGCTGTGCTGTGCTATGCTATGTGTGTGTGTGTCAGAGTGTGTGTAAGACACGCAGGGTTATTGATCTTGTCTGGGCTGACAGGGGGGAGGACTAAGACCTCCTCCCCGAGGGCGGTGGGTTGCCAGTGAGCGTGTGCGCCGCGTGCGCGCGTGCGTGCGTGCGTGCGTGCGGGCGTCAGCGTGCATAATGTGACTGAGAGGCAGTTAGAGCGGCGCTGACCTTTTCAGCCCAGATTAGATTGGCCTGCCAAGACTGGTTAACAGCAGCCAGCCAGCCACGCAGCACGGGTCACATGACCCTCCCAGGTAACTACCGCCGAGCGTCCAAATACGCCCGCCCCCGCATCAAAATACCGGGGGTTCGTGGTGTGCCAAGATTGGACTGCTGGATTGGAACTGTTGTCGTATGGTATGTTTAGTGTACAAAACCTCCTCAACTACGGTGTCCTTAAACTGACAGGAGTATGGGTGATACAGGAGGGAAGATGGATGCTTCTGTGGTCGCAATCTTCGCAATTGTGTCTCTCTGGCCACAGGACTTAGCCAGTGGTCTTGGTCAGCTCTGCTCTGCTCTGCTCTGCTCCGAGCCCTAACTACAGCCCAGCATTACAGACCGCTCGCAGGATCCATAGCCTGATCAATTGATTGGATTAACAGTGATTTCTCGCTCCCCCCACTCCACTCCCCATGCTTCTCCTTCTCCTGGTCTGCCACATCTCGACCGGTCCTTGCCGCCATTAGCGGTTGGGACAATCTTATTTATTTATGTTTTTCCCGTCCTCTTGTCTCCACTTCCCTGCAGTGAATTAATGAAACGTTGGGCATCGTTTACAGTTTATCGCCTTTTTGACCTGGACGGCTCCTCCTTGCCTCCTCCTCCTCCTCCTTCTGCTCCACCTCCTCCTTCCCATGAGCCTCTCTGGCTCCTCCTGTGTGTTGGGTAGATGTGCAGTAGAACACATCAGGCAGCAAGACTGTAGCCTTTGCAGTCTCCATTAACCACGCAAGGTTCTAGAATGCTACGCTCCCAATCTAGAATCTTGGGTGACTGGCTTCTGTGGTAGCCATTTTTGTTTATCCATTCTTAAGCCATCAGAGGCGGCTTGAGCGTGACTGCTACTACCCTTGAGCTAGATCATCAGCCGTGGTTTTTGCCGTGGAGCTGTTGTTGGTGGGGTGCTCATGTGTTGCTGATGTTTGGTGGGCGTTTCGGCGCTAACGGGCAGTGAAACAGGCCTGATTTATGCGCCGCGGCCACTGAGCACATATGCCTCCGTGGCCACTGGGAGCGAATAAAAACTTAAAAGATCCCTTTTATTTGATCACTAAAACCATCGACGCATTGTAAAAAAGGGTTAGCGTTTTGTGGCGCGTTTTATCCCTGCCACACAAAGGGAAGGGACGCTTTTTGCTCTGGCCCTAGTTTGATGAGCCCAGGAGACACACATGCCAGCCCATCTCTCTCTCTTGCGTGCACACACACACACACACACACACACACACACACACACACACACACACACACACACCACAGACAACCGCAACTGTCTCGCATCTATCCACTCCATACACTGTTAGAACAGGTGCGAAGCAGCTGTTCCATCTTCTGTTACTCTCCTCCCCGCTCTCTCTCACACACACACACACACACACACACACACACACACACACACACACATACACACAAGGATACACACACAAAGACAAGGATAGACATCCTCTCCATCCTTCACACTAAAAGGTCAGGACAGGGGAGAAACTGGTTAAACTGGCTCCCACTACAGTTAAAACCAACCTGTCAGCTTGACAGTTCACACTCGCTCACTCAATCACTCCACACTCCTCTGTCAACCGCACTCTCCTCCCTACCTCCCTAACACCCTCCTTCACACACACACACACACACACACACACACACACACACACACACACACACACACACACACACACACACACACACACACACACACATACACACATCCCTCTTCTCTTCCGCCTCTTCTTCCTCTCCAGAAGGTGTAAGTGGCTTGGCTTCATCCTTTCTCCTCCACTCATTCCATCATTCACTCACTCACCGCTCCCATCCCTCCCTCCCTGCCTTCCCCTCCCCCTCCTCGCCTTGTGCTGTAGCCGCAGGTGTGTGTGTGCGCGCGCGCGCGCGTGTGTGCGCGCGCGCGCGCGTGTGTGTGTGTGTGTGTGTGTGTGTGTGTGTGTGTGTGTGTGTGTGTGTGTGTGTGTGTGTGTGTGTGTGTGTGTGTGTGTGTGTGTGTGTGTGTGTGTGTGTGTGTACCTGCGTGCCTGCGTGCCTGTGTCCCTAAGCAGAGCTGAAGGCCCCAGTCAGGGGGGGCACAGCAGTTTGTCTGCCCTCCCGCTCATCACTGGATTTATAGGGGTGCCAATCACCCCACTGCCATGCTCCAGTGGACCACGGCCTCTCCGTCCCCCCCTTACCCCCCTACCACCGGACCGCAGTCTCTCCGTCCCCCTACCCCCCTACCACCAGTCCCCATGACCACCACCAAACCAAACAATCCCCGACCTGCTCCCAACTGGCTCCATCCACTTACATCCTGACAGGTGTCCTGACAGAGCTTGACCACCCCCTCCACACACACACACACACACACACACACACACACACACACACACACACACACACACACACACACACACACACACACACACACACACACACACACACACACACATTTCACCCTTCTGCCACATCCCTCAGAATCTCACCTCCTGTCCACCCCTGATGACTCTATACCTGGCTTCGGCCATGTCAAGCCACCTCTTAGCCTACCTGTCCGCCACCTAACTGCCCCTGACGTGTCCATTTCAATGTTCACCTTCACTCCTGTGGCCCTTAATTGGCTCCTGGACTGGTTGATTTGTTTGTTTGTTTGTTTGTTTGTTTGTGACCAGGGTTATTGGATTCTCTCTCGCTTCCTCTGTGTCTCTCAGCGTTGTGCCTCAGCTGGTTTTGACCAATGCTTTAGTAGTGCACATCAACATGTTTTAGTTGTGCACATCCTATGCTACGGTCTTTGGAAAGAAATTGTTTTAAGGTGTGAAATTAAATCTCTGTCTGTTTTCCTCCCTGACAGGAACTGGCTTTGCTGTGTGTAGCACGAAGGAGAGCCACGACAGCGACGCTGATCTGGACGTGGACGGTGACGACACGCTGGAATATGGCAAAGCACAGTATCCTTTCCCTCAAGGCACACTCGCTAGCAGTGTAGCTTCTTCCATGCTATTCTGTTCCGTGATACTCTATTCTGCTCTATTCTATTGTGTTCTGTTATGTTCTGTTCTATTCTATTCTGTTCTTTTCTATTCTATTCTATTCTGTTCTGTTGTATTCTATTCTGTTCCGTTCTATTTTATTCTATCCTGTTCTATGCTATGCTATTCTGTTCTATTCTATTCTATTTTGTTCTATGCTATGCTGTTCTATTCTGTTCTATTCTATTCTATTCCAAGTCTTAAGTGTCAGGTCACTGGATAACTGCTCAGCATCTAGGTTTTAAGCTGTGAATCTAAGGTTCTGTCCAGAGACCTCGCCTGTTCGTTAGCGTGACGGTCATACAGGTGTGTTTGGTTGCCACCTTAACCCGAGCGTCCCCAGGTACACAGAGGCCGACATCATCCCCTGCTCGGGAGAGGACCAGGGAGACACCAAAGAACGCGAGGCGCTGCGCGGCGCGGTCTTAAAGTGAGCTGGCAACTTGCAGTGATCCATGCAGCCAAAATAATATTTTATGGAATATGCGAAAGAGCACGACTTACAATGGGGTTCTGTGTTTCTTTGCAGCGGCGGCATGCCCTCCAACAGAATAACGCCAGAGTTCTCCAAATGGGCCAGTGACGGTGAGTGGAATTGGCAGAAACCATCAGAGACCGTAAAAGTTGTGAATATAATGTAAAAGTTGTAAAATATTTTCAAAAGTTGGACGTTCAGTTAACTTTTCAGGATGATTCCAGCTTAAGAACATCCATGTTGGTTCATTGTTTATTGTTATTCTCTTGACTGTGGCGTTGTTTGACGGGTGTGTGTGATGACTGGCCCTCTCCTCTTGTTCTTGCCCTCATCAGAGATGCCGTCCACCAGTAACGGGGAGAGCAGCAAGCAGGACATTAACTCCCCGTCCACGTCCTCCACTCCCAGGACCTGCAAGAACAGCGAGATCGAAAAGTAAGTGTCTTTCACTTTTACACACAGAGACACAAAACACACACACACACACACGCACACGCACTCACACACACACACACACACACACACACACACACACACACACACACACACACACACACACACACACACACACACACGCACACGCACACGCACTCACACACACACACTTGAATAAACTCGTGCACTCTCACTGTTGAGTACATGCACACACACAGGCACACAGTCTGAAACACACAGACACACTTAATTCCTCAAGTCCTCTCAGCTCCCTATCGCCTTTGAGACACTGTGTGTGTGTGTCTGTGTCTGTGTCTGTGTGTCTGTCTGTGTGTCTGTCTGTGTGTCTTCAATGTGTGAACGTGCAAGCAAACACTCAGCACGCACGTGTGGGTGGGAGGGTGTCGTGTCAGATCATAAATGATGTATTCAGTGTGGTCATCTCTCCGGAGCACGTTTGATCACAGACGAGGGGCCTGGGCTAGCGGGAGAGGAGAGCGAGCTGCCTATCGATCGATCCCCTGCAGCTGAGCCTCGCCCCGGCCTCGGATCCAGAGCAGCGCTGGCGAATGCTAATGCCAGCCCTGCACAGAACACCACAGAGCACACCTCCACCTCCACCTCCACCTCCACCTCCACCTCGCCTCAGTCACACCACACCAGACTACCACCAGACCAGAAAACACACACACACACACACACACACACACACACACACACACACACACACACACACACACACACACACACACACACACACACACACACACACACACACACACACACACACTTCCATCCCCATCTACACAGTCTTTTCATGCTATGTTGTAAGAGTAATCACTGAACCCCAACCCCTCCACCCACCTCAGCTGACCCCCCTACCCTCTCTCTCTCACACACACACACACACACACACACACACACACACACACACACACACACACACACACACACACACACACACACACACACACACACACACACACACACACACACCTCTACCTTCATCCATACAGCCCACCAGTTTGATGGTTAGGTAATGTCAGAAGTTCAGTGTATCTGTAAACCACCATCACCACCCTCGACGTGTACATACACTCACACACACACATATACACACACACACAAACTACACCCCCACCCCCAGCCCCACGGCAGCACCACCCCTGCCATCAGCACCTCCATCCCCCATCCCCCAGGCGTGTTGATGGGGACACCGAAGTGTGTCTGTGCTGATGCGTTTACGATGGGTCTGGCTACACCCCCTTCCCTGGAGACCGACAGACAGACGTACGAGTTCTGGAAGCGACGCTTTTCACAGGGAGCGATGGAGAGCAAGCGAAAGAGGGATGAGGCCTCTGCTCTGGTCCCTAGAGAGATAGTGGTGGTTGTGTGTGGAGGGGTGGGTGTAGAGGGATAAAGGGGGAAAGAAAGAGAAAGGGATGAAGGGAAAGAAAGGACCAGAAAGAGCGGGAGTGGAAGGGATGGGGAGACGGAGAGATGGAAAGAGAGAGAGAGAGAAATAGAGAGAGATGGAGAGAGAAAGGAAGAGAGCTTTCCTCCAGCAGCAGCAGCAGGAGCAGGCAGGCAGATAGATTTGAATAACCTGTGCATGTGAAAGGCCAACCCCTCTAATTCCCTCATCTCCACGTCCTCATCCATATTCCTCGACAAGAGCCACACGCAAAACAATTCCCCCTCCACACGCGCACACACACACGCACAGGCACACAAATGCACACACACACAGGCACATGTACGCTCGAGTCTCTCTCTCTCTCTCTCTCTCTCTCTCTCTCTCTCTCTCTCTCTCTCTCTCTCTCACTCTCTCACTCTCACACTCTCACACTCTCTCACTGCCTCTCTCTCCCACATGCTCACTTGCACTGACTCACCCAGTTCTACCCTCCTGAATGTGTAATTGGGGTCAGAGCGCAGAGACTAGACGAGGGGGGGGGTGTTAGAGACTCTGATTGCTTGACTCTGTAGGTCTGCCATGTCTTTGCTCCCTCCCTCCATCCATCCATCCAT
>NC_085872.1:35722587-35772587 GCF_034702125.1 Engraulis encrasicolus | reverse complement strand
ATTGCTCGGGGGAATTAAATAACTTTTAGAATGTGGTTTTCCATAAATCACCCACAGATGCATATTCATGGTGGCGCGGGTGTCTGAAAGGGGTTCGACTTTATTGGGGAAAAGTTTTACTCGGGGCCAGTGATGTGTGTGTGTGTGTCTGTGTCTGTGTCTGTGTGTGTGTGTGTGTGCGTGCGCAGGGCCACTGACAGCTTTTGCTGGGCCCGGGACAAAGTCATCTGAAAGCCCCCCCCCCCTGCTCAATACAGGCAATGTAGTGTTGGCCCAGTTCTCTCACTGGTCCTGGGACAAGTGACCCCTTTGTCCCCACCTTTCGCCCTCCCTGTGTGTGTGCGCTGGTAGCGGCCGCAGTGGCCCCAGTGGCAGTGGCGATGGAGCAAAAGGAAGAAAGGAGCGGGACGGCACGGTACGGTACGGCCGAGCCAGGTCTTTATTGAGCCGTTAAAGGGGGAAACAGCAGGCATGCAGGATGGCGCGCACAGCACAGGCCGATGGTCGCTTTATAAGCAAGCACGCTAATCAAGGCTAAATGCCTTTTTACAAGCTGGCCACTAATAAGAGGAGATTTTAAAAGTTTATAGTCCCAGTGCTCGAGCTGGGCACGGACGTGGACGATGGGGATGGAGATGGGGATGGGGGAAAAGAGAGTGGTCAGTGCCGCGTTCTCCTTGGGCCAAAAAAGGGGGAAAGAGAGAGTTGGATGGAAGGTGGGAAGACGGGAGGGAAGGGAGGGGGGGACTGGGCTGGCCACACCACTTCTCGGTACCCTTGCCCAAGGTCTTCGTCTCCCGCATCCTCTGGCACTCCTGCATGGGAGGCAAGGAGCTGGTGCGGAGGAATCAACGGTACTGACGTCTCCCCCTATTGGAGACTGGTGCCACATCGCATTGTATTTTCCACAGCATTTTTGATGCTTTCTAGTTTTTGACGTCCATCTTAGTCTGAGTAACGGACCACTAAAGGGCTACTGATTGAAAGTCAAAGTGAAAACTGAAAGTTCACCGGGCAAACTCCAACTCCATTGTCATTGTGACACAACACTCCGCAGCACAGAAGCGCGCACTGCACACAACAAAATTGCAGCCCCTAAGCACTGGTTAATTGCTCCCCCCATCAACCTGGTGGGTCGGTAGTAGAAGCAACAACCTTTTGGCTACAAGCCGCTTACCCATGACTTCCCATAAGTTTTCTCGCTGTAGTAGATTGATCAGTGATGGCCAAGGCTGTGACATCAAAGTACTCTGAACTGAGATCACCATTGTGACCTCTGTGATTCATTTGGTGTTCTTTTCCATCACTGTATCACATTCAAGGGTAGTAGCAACATGATATGGTTGGACGAAACTGATCTTGTGGGAAGCTGTAGTCGGACTCCCAGTCCTTAGTGCTGTTTCTTTCATGATAGGATTTCAGTGGGTTCATCTCTCTCTCTCTCTCTCTCTCTCTCTCTCTCTCTCTCTCTTTCTCTTTTTCTCTCTCTCTCTCTCTCTCTCTTTCTCTCACTCTCTCACTCATTCACACTTTCACTTACTCACACACACACACACACACACACACACACACACACACACACACACACACACACACACACACACACACAGAGAGGGTGTATAATCCTCACCTGGGGTCAGGGCCCAGTGTGTTTGCGTCCCAGCCGTGGCCAAGGGAGTAGAGAGGCGGCGTGTACATGTGAGAGGGTAATGCCCTCTACCTCATTGACATTACTCCACACAGGTCAAGTGGCCTCTTCCCATACTGCTGCGAGAACAGAGGCCTCTGCTCTTTGGGGCCTGTGTGTGTGTGTGTGTGTGTGTGTGTGTGTGTGTGTGTGTGTGTGTGTGTGTGTGTGTGTGTGTGTGTGTGTGTGTGTGTGCGTGTGTGCGTGTGTGCGTGTGTGCGTGTGTGCGTGTGTGCGTGTGTGCGTGTGTGCGTGTGTGTGTGTGTGTGTGTGTGTGTTCGTTCGTTGCGAGGAGGAATGGATGGTCTGTAGCACATACATGCATAGCAGACATGCCATAAATTGCCCATAGTGACCTGTGTTTGAGTATCCTCATCTCAAACTCCCTTGCACTCCCTCTCGAACTCCTTACTACCTACATTGACAAAGTATAAACATCCTGAAAACCAGTGACTGAAATTTGTCTGATTTGGGGGTGTGAGTGTATGGCGTTTTAGCACTTGTCCCTTTGTGTACGTGTGTGCGTGTCTGTGTAGTTGTGATAGTTAATGCGTGTGCAAACCCAATGCCTCAGTATGAAGAGGCAAGCCCCATCAAGAAGCCTCTTGTCCTCTCCTTTCCTCTCCTCACCTTTCCGCCTCCTCTCCCTCTCCTCTCCTCCTCTCTTTTCCTCTCCTCTCCTCGCCTCTTTTCCTCTCCTGTCCTCTCCTGTCCTCTCCTGTCCTCTCCTCTCCTCTCCTCTCCTCTCCTCTCCTCTCCTCTCCTCTTTTCCTCTCCTCTCCTCTCCTCTCCTCTCCTCTCGGCAGTGGCTTGGTTGTTCTAAATGAAGCCATAGGTGTAGGCAGTGGCAGCTGAGGAGGAGCAGGCATGAGCCAGGCAGGCTAGCAGGCAGGCTCTAATCAGCCCAGGCCGTGCCTGTGGCTTCATTTATAACAGCCAAGCCACTGCCGAGAGGAGAGAGGAGAGGAGAGGAGAGGAGAGGAGAGGGAGAGGGAGAGGGAGAGGAGGCGGAAAGGTGAGGAGAGGAGAGGAGAAGAGGAGAGGAAAAGAGAGGAGAGGAGAGGACAGACGAGGAGAGGAGAGGAGAGAGGAGGAGAGACGAGAGGAAAAGAGAGGAGAGAAGAGGAGAGGAGAGAGGAGAAGAGGAGAGGAAAAGAGAGGAGAGGAGAGGAGAGGAGAGGAGAGGAAAAGAGAGGAGAGGAGAGGAGAGGGCACTAATCAGCCCAGGCCGTGCCTGTGGAGCAACGCCCGGCGCGACACGCACAATCAATACTGTAGATCAGCGCTCCATCTGGCTGGAAAATGAGCGGATCACCATAAACATCTCGCTGAGCGCCCGCGCCACACAATCAATGGCGGGCATATTGATTTAGTTATTGCGAGTTCATATGCTGTGGACAGTGTTAAACGTACATTCGGCAGCCCAGGGGCATTCGTTAGGATGTTTAGTGGGGGCTGAGGACGTGACACATTGGTGTGTGTGTGAGTGTGAGTGTGTGTGAGTGTGTGAGGGAAAGAGAGGTCAGAGCAGGACCTTAGAGAATATGGCATGGTAAACACTCAGGTGCTTCAGAAGGGGGGTATATCATCACATGGCTGAAAGCACAAAAGCAGGAACTGTCAGCGGTAAAGATTAAATTGTATGATAATCACGGGCATTGAAACATGACTATCTGTGTGTGTGTGCGTGCCTGACTGGTTGTGCAGAAATAGCTCGATTGACATTTTAATGATTTTTAACTCAGTCTTCATGCATATCACTTTTTTTCCTCTCTGAACTGCTTATATTATTGTCATGTGCTGACTGTGTGTGTTAATGTTAATGTGCTACTGTGTGCTGAGTGCTAATGGTTATTTATTTTGTTGGTGTTGTTTCTGCTGTCATCTTTCAGTGTGGAGTGATGTCATGTTTTTATAGTATATATTGAAGGGTTCAGATGCAAAAAAACCCTAAGTGCCTTTTCAGAAAATAATTTTAATTCATTTTTACTTAATACAAAGCTATCAAAATTGCATATTTTTGCATTTTTATTTTTGTAATATAACTATTTATATGTATTATCAAGTACATGAATGTAAACCTAACCAACAACTGGGTTCTCTAACAATATAGAAGTGCAGGCCTTCAAAAATGGAGTTAGGGGGTTTTGCATCTGAACTCTTCAATGTGATCGTTTATATTTTCTTTCAGATGGCTGCTTCGTCTCGTTTTGCAATGTGTAAACGTGTGCGCGTATGTGTGTGTGTGTGTGTGTGTGTGTGTGTGTGTGTGTGTGTGTGTGTGTGTGTGTGTGTGTGTGTGTGTGTGTGTGTGTGTGTGTGTGTGTGTGTGTGTGTGTGTGTGTGTGTGTGTGTGTGTGTGTGTGTGTGTGTGTGTGTATTAATGCTATAACATGTGAGTGTATACAGCATGTGGCATTAAATGCAAGGTTTGCTAACATTCGTCCTTCTGTCCCCCCTGCTTGTACTTCAGGATCACTGAGGACTCAACGGCCACCACACTGGAAGCGCTGAAGGCACGTATCCGGGAGCTGGAGAAACAGATCCTCAGGGGAGACCGCTACAAGTGTCTCATCTGCATGGTAAGCACTCGAGTGTGTATATGCGAGTGTGTGTGTGTGTGTGTGTGTGTGTGTGTGTGTGTGTGTGAGGGAGAGAGCGTGGAGAGTGTGTGTGTGTGTGTGTGTGCGTGTGTGTGTGTGTGTGTGTGTGTGTGTGCGTGTGCGTGTGCGTGTGCGTGTGAGTGTGAGTGCGAGAGAGAGACTGGTGGAGTCCTCATCCTTCCTGTGTATGCTCCCTGCCCTAACCTCTTCATGTCCGTACGAGTGGTAGAGCACAAGGCTGTATGGTGAGCAGTCTCCCTGACCCCTCCCACCACCATATCCACTCCTATCATCACCACCTCCCCTCCCCCTCTGTCTGCTCTGCATGGAAGATGTGTGACCCATTTCATCCAGCCCGACAAGTAGTCCCAGTTTGATTCAAGCTGCAGCGCGCAATTCATTTTTTCGGCCAATCGAGCCTCCTTTTTTTCCCCATCCTCCACCACCCCACACCCCTTCTTTTCCACTCTCTCGGGTGTCACTCTCCGCCTGAGAGTCAGATATTACCTGGCTGCCACCATCCACACCTCCGCTCCCTGCTGAAAGGGCTTACGAGGGGGGCAGAGGACGCAGCATCAGGTTGCTGTACATTAATCACAGTGGTCTGGTCGTGTCCTGCTGTCCAAGCGACAACTGTGACATGTTTGTCAGCGCTGTTCATCAAAACTGCAGGGCAGGGATGGCGCCGAGGCAAGAGGTAAGAGGCAAGGCGAGACTGGCTCAGGTCCTCTGCTGTCTTGTCAGCAGGTCACTTCGGTCATCAGAAAAAAAACAGCAACCCAATTGGAGGCGCCACACCACTGATGAATATTCTCCATCTCTAATCAGTGGTGATTCGTTCACGCAAGAGAGACGCCATCTTCCCTTTTTCTGACCTGATCTGATGTCTTGTCAGGCCGACGTCAAGCCTTGTGAACAAGCCTTATTCACCCTTAAACTGACTCGGGAGCTGAAGAGGGAGTCTCGAGACTGGCTTGCTGTAGTCTGTTAAGCAGCTTACCGGTGCCCCCTACTGTCGATGCGAGAGAAAGTCATGCTCCGACACAGTAGATGTGCGGTATTGTGATCTTGCAGTGGAACATAGCAGTCTTCCTGAGTCTTCCATCCATTTTGACCGCAACATTCGACCGCTTACTTTGCAGATTAAATAGACAATTGCTTACATTTTTGAATAGATATTCTGTTAGCACCATGGGCACTAAAAGTCAGAGCTCTAAAATCAACTCATTGGTTGGCTCTTGACCTGTGTGCTGTGCTTCATTCGGTCATTTCCATCCGTCGCTGTGCGTTTGTTTGTGTGTGGTTATGTGTTTACCTTATATTTGAATACATAAACACACACACACAGACCCGCATATGAACATAACACACATACACATTCTCGTTTTTTTAATGTCATCCCACGGCCACTTGGAATACTATCGTATTTTTTGTTAATACCTTGTGTTTGACCACACACACACACACACAGACATCCGGACACAAATACTTGTGTTTGTCATTCAGCAGCCGACGTAGATTACAATTACTGGTCGTCCTTCATTGTGCTGAGTGTGTGTTGATAACTTGTGTTTGAATACACACACACGCACCAGACACGCACCTGAACACAGCACACAATCGTTTTGTGCCGTATGTCACCCCGCGGCCACTTTGGATTATTATTATTATTATTATTATATTTATATATTTATATATTTTGCTGAGTGGCGCTTTTGCCTGTCCCTGCAGAGGAAGCGATTTCCCGCAGGGCCGATGGCCCACAGCGCGGTGGCCCCAGCAGGCGCCAGGCGCAACGGCGTCGGGGGCGGGGGCACAGAGGCCGTGTCGCTCGGCCCCTACTGCTGGTTCGCTGGAGGCTACCTCAAGGCCACCGCCGCCACTACCTCCACCACCAGCAGCAGCGGTAGCTGTGGCAACGGCAGAGGCACTGCCGCCTGTGTCGCCAGCAGAGGCACTGCCGCCTGTGTCACCAGCGGTAGCGGTAGCAACGCTGCTGCTGGCAGAAGGGTAAGGCTCTCTGTGCTCCCGTCCCGTCCCGTCCCGTACCTCCACCACCTGACTCCCACGTCATGTCCAGCATCATCCACCACCCCCCACTACCTCTCCACCATCAGCACCATGCAGCACCACACCCCACCCAGCAGTGTGCACTGTGCCTGCCTGACTGCCCTCCTGCCTGCCTGCCTACCTGCCCACCCACCCAGCCGCTCGCCTACCTAATGTACCTTGTCTGCCTTGTGAAAGCCCACGCATGGCCTGTATTGAGACCATCGTGGTGTTGTGCAGGGGGGGGGTGTGATTTGTCAAGTGCGTGTGTATTGCTGTGTTTGTCTGTATGTGTGTAGGTTTTTGTTGTGTGTGCTTTTAAATGTGTGTAGGTATTTTCTTTCCACTCATCTAACCACTTTCTCTCTGTCTTTTTTCCCTATTTTGTCTTTCAGGATACCTATACAATGCCGCTCACTTCCATCCAGTGCTGGCACGTTCACTGTGAGGAATGCTGGCTTAGGACTCTGGTGAGAACCCCACTGCACCTACACCTACACCTACACCGCACCACACCCCTTCATACTCGACAAAACTGCACAACACTTAACTGAACCCCACCACTTATCTTTCTCTCTCTCTCTTCTCTCTCTTCTCTCTCTTCTCTCTCTTCTCTCTCGCTCGCTCGCTCGCTCGCTCACACACACAGACACACACACACACACACACACACACAGCAACAGCACAACAGCGCTCCTCCGTGGTGATTTACGTCCTGCTATTTCTGAAGTTTACCAGCCATCTCTGCCCATGACCCCCCCACCCACACTCACACCCCCGCAGTTGACATTCTCTCACCGTAGTGGGAAGTGGTTGTAGTGGACAGTGGGTTCTCTGAATGTCTAAATCAGAGGTTCTCAACCTTTTTTGAACAAACGCCCCCTTGACCTCATCCTAAGCCTCCAAACTTCCCCTTGACCTCATCATAAGCCCACCAATGCCTCACCGTAGTATTAAAAGATAAAATGTACTAATGCACCTCAATGGAAACTAAGCACCACCCCCTTTCAGTTGTATCCTTCTCAACGCCCCCTAGGGCTCCCCAGCGCCCCCTGGGGGGCTGTAGCGCCCCCGTTGACAAACACTAGTCTAAATCAACACCAAGGTGCAGGTGCTAACACGGAGTGTATGAGGTTCACACAAGTCCATGCTCCTTCTAAGTAAGGATGGGTTCACTCTGTCTTCTCTCTCTCTCTCTCTCTCTTTCTCTCTCCCTCTCTCTCTCTCTCTCTCTCTCTCTCTCTCTCTCTCTCTCTCTCTCTCTCTCTCTCTCTCTCTCTCTCTCTCTCTCTCTCTCTCTCTCTCTCTCTCCCTCCCTCTCTCTCTCTCCACCTTATATTTGCTGGGTAGAGGGTATATGTTTATTTGTTTCCAGTCATTGGGGGGTAATGAAGTGCTTAATTGTGTGCGTCTCACATACCCGAGTTCCAGAGGGAGAGGGAGATTTTGAAGTCCCCTAGGCTCAAAATCCATAGCCTGAAGCATACTCCTCCTATACCCATATTCACCTTTTAAAGATTTTAAGCAAAAGAAAAGATGAAGCGGGGGGGGAATAAAGAAAACAAAAAAACAAACATAGCCCCATATACTTATTGCGGTAAAACATGCACGTATAACACTGTGTTAGGCCAGCCCGTTGGATGTGTGGATGTGTGCATTGTGATTATTATTCCACAGAAGAACCTCCCCCTCAGGGAGCCCAGTCACATTACCCTGTTAACGCGCTCTTGCTGCTACACACGGAAGCAATTAATAAGAAAATGTTTCCAAGCCTCAACCCTTTTCCAATATGTAATATATTAAATCAGCAGCTCTCCTCCGCGATCCCCCTCCCCTTCTATTTTTCATCTGAAGGCCTGTGTGAGTGCTACACAGCGCGATTAAGGCTCAACAATGCAAAGCACAACAGTGTGTGTATGAGCCTGAGTGTGTGCTGGTGTTTGTGTGTGTGTGTGAGAGGGAGAGAGAGAGCGAGAGCGCGCGCTCTTGCCCTGCCTTGCCGGCAGCCTGTGTCTAATGCAGGCATTAAAATGTTGCCTGAAGACAGCAATAAAGGCAAGCGCGGCGGGGCTCCCTGCGTCTTGATCAAAGTAAATGCGTGTAATTTGGTTAGCCGTCAGCCGCTGGTTTATGACACTAATCGAGCACAGCGGCAGCTGGCGCGGGATGTGAGGAGCCCACACCTTACCCTTGGCCTCATTAAAGCCAGGTAACCACCCCCACCCCCCCGAATGCCCGCTACCCCGCCCGCCTTGCCTGCTTGTACTACACCGCCCGCCCGCCCTCCTAATCCCCACCAGCCTTGCCAAGCCATCTTGTTTTTGAGCCCAAAAATAAAGAATGAGCAGGAGATCTGGTTTGGTTTGGAATCAATGTCTGGTTTCTTGGAGGGAAAAATCTCTCCCCCTCGATTGATAGCTGGGTTTGATCTGGACTTGAGAGACAGAGAAAGAGAGATGGAGCACTGCTGCTGTTCCCCTTGCAGCTTTCCAAGTCAGACACATGGGCCTTTGTGTACCTGGTGCCCAGGTCTAGGGAGTAGGAAGAGGGGTAAGAGGGCCTGGCGGAGGGCGGATGGGGGTTTATGGGTCCAGCGCGAGTTTTGGAAGCGGCTCAGAGGCGGCCGGAGCGGGACGTCGTCCCCCTTCTACGAGCGGAGCCACAAATCCTCTTAACAGGCGGGTGCGAGGGCCCGGAGAAGAGACGAGCCGCGCTCCTGTGGTCGATGCGACCCTGACTGGCGGAGAGGCCGCTGTTTGCTAACAGCCGTGTGCACTCATGTCTGGGGCAAAGGGCTCGCTCAGGGACCCCCACACACCCAGCACAACACCACTGGCCCCCTCACCCCCTCACTCACTCACACCGCCACCCTAACATACATCACTCTTTGGGGCCTGACACACACGTATGTACACACTGTATGTACACAGACCCCTTGGCTGGGACTTCTTTCCTGCTCCGCCGCATTCCTGCTATTTTGGGCGCCTGGAGGGGAATGCGAGCTATGTGCCCCGGCTATGCTCACTGTAGTTCCGCCAGTGTGAAAGTGAGAGTGAGTGAGTGAGTGGGATGTTTTCAAAACAGGTCTTTTTCTCCCCTCCCACTTACAAAATGAAGCATCACCAGCAGCAGCAGACTAGACCGCCTTGAAGGTGATGAAGGGATAGATCGCCCCCTAGCTTTGTATCTTTGCGGCTCACAGATACGTGGCAGTATTACAAGGGTAATGTTGGAGAGAGCACTTTCACTTGGCACAATTGGAGAGAGCAGTTGGGTCGCAATCCAAGTGTGTGACGTGTTACAGTAATATGGGTTCGATTTGTCCCTATCGTGCCTCTAACCATTAGGGCGTTGGGCTTCTAAGCTGGCGACCCGGGGTCTATTCCGGACCGGGTCATTTGCAGGTCCCACCTCGTCTCTCTCTCTCAAATCATTTCCTGTCTCAAATGAAGTTGAAAAAAGACCAAAAAAAGGTGGATTTTGATTTATCACATCTTAGCAAAGCATCCCCCAACAACAGGCGCTGCCGCTGTTGCTTTCCTGTGTACTGTGGAGCAGTTCTTGGAGGGAGTCATCGCTTGGCCGGTGTTGTTTTTGCACGTGTAAGGCTTCAAGCAGACCACACATGCTTTTATCTGCTTCCCTGTTGTCTCTTATGGCACAGGGGGGTTTTAATGGGGCACTGGCACGGGCCCAGGGTGGTAGCCAGTGGGCGTGTGGTGTGCCACCCGAGAAAGGGCTTGATTGCCTGGCACAGCGGCCTGCTTTGATGGCCCCATGTGCTGCCAATCTACTGGAGCTACTGTTACCATAAAAGCACACGTGTGCCGTTACGTGCTCCCACACACACACACACACACACACACACACACACACACACACACACACACACACACACACACACACACACACACACACACACACACACACACACACACCACATCACAGGCATGCCTGCAAGGGGATGCTTAAGAACAGCATGTCCTTGGATTCACTTTAAGAATACAGTGGCAAACCTCCAAACGCCTACCTGCCTTTTAGAAATGTACTGTCTTAAAGCTTTCAGTGCTGTTCTGTGTGTGCATGGGTCGGTGTGTGTGTGTGTGGGGGGGTGTGTGGGTGTATAGGTGTGAATTTTTTTCTGTGCTGACTGTGTTTTTTTTCTCCCTTCTCCTCCGCAGGGAAACAAGAAGCTGTGCCCCCAATGCAACACCATCACATCGCCAGGGGATCTGCGGAGGGTCTACTTGTGAAGAATCATGGCCACCGACTGGATGCTTTCTCCCGTCTCTTTTTTTCACCCCAACTTCAGCTTCCTTGGTGTGATATTTTTTGTTTATTTTTGTTTTGTTTAATTATTTTTTTCGGATTGTTTAGTTTTTTTTTATTCTTCAAGAAGGCCGAGGAGGTTTCCCTTCCTTTCTCCAGTTGTAAGAGACAGTTGTTTATCTTGGAGTAAAACCCACCTGAGAGGGGATGACCCATGAACAAGGCCAGAGCACAGACACTCTCTAGGGGTCCACTACTTTCAGACGCAGCGGCGGTCCACCCCCCAAAAAAACTAAACCCCCCCTGCTCTTGCCAAGGGACAGATATTTCCCTTCTGTGACGCTGTGTGTGTGTGTGTGTGTGCGTGTGTGTGTGGTCGAGCATCTGGTACTTCCTGCCACAACCCCACACCCCACCACCCCCTCTTCTTCCTGTGCATCATCCCTCTTCCTCTCAACCGACAACGATCAGCTCCCTCATCATTCTCTCCTCTCCTCTCCTGCTCCGCTCTTGAGTCGACTCCTCTGTCCTCCGTTCCTGCAGGGGTAGGTGACTGCCACTGTGCAAGTCTTCCTCTCCTCTCCTCTTGGACCCTCCACACCACGACCACTGAAACTGTTCAGGGGCGGACTGAGGGGGAAAGAAAAGACATTTGGGGAAAAAAAATGAAATTAAAGACTGAATGATCACGCCCTCAGCTTTGAAACCAAATGGACGTACTGCTAACCTCCTGTGGACCTCTTCATCTCTGTCCCCTGTCAATTGATTTCTCTTCCTCCCGGCATTTCTTCTTTTGTGGTGTTCTAGTGAAGTCAACCAAAACTCAACGATGAATCTGTGCAAGCACATGTAAAATAGTTTATGTATGTTTACAGTGTTGTGAGTAAAAGACATAGAGACTGCTTGTATACACACATACATGAGCGCTCGTGTGTACACACACATGCTTACACATTCATATACATGTACACGTGCACACACATACACACACTTAAACCCAAACACAGAGGTATATATTAATAAGGTCCAGTTTTAGTTTGGGAGTGGGTGGGAAAGAAGTAGGTTGGGGCAATGTTGAATTTCTTTGGGGGTTGAAAAAAAGAAAGAAAAAAAGAAAAACCCTCTGTATTTTCAAACAAATGTTGTTGTCTTGAGGTTGAAGTTGTATTTCATTGTACAGGAAGAAATTTAAAGTAATAATGATAATAAACTACTCGAACTAGGAGTTTAAAAAAAAAAGAGGTTTAGATGGTGTACATTTTTCATTCAGTCATAAAATCCTAGTGAATCTAATGCCATGGAGACTATGTTTGCCTTTTTTATGAGTCAGTATATTTCCTTTGGAAGATCTCCACAGTAGCTCCCGAGTCGTCCAGTCCAGTCAGTTACCGTGTGTTGTGATATTATTACTGTGACGTTTGCTCATGCTACCGAGAGATCAGTAGCTCAGTGGGCCAACTCACCACAAGTCCAGGAGTCCTCACGCAAAATGCAAATCTGGTCACACCCAAACATGAGAAAGACCTTTTATTTTGTTTTGTTTTGTTACTGCCTTCCTTCTTTCAAGTGTGCAGTTATACTGTCTGAGTAAAAAACAAAAAACAAAAACAAGTCAATTGATTTACAATTGATGATGAAAAGGCAGTGTGGAGAAGAGGGGAGTTACACTGATCGGCTCAGTGCCTAATATGGTGCTCTGGATCAGGAATCCGTGTGAGAAACTGAGTGTATGTGCAGAGAGTGTGAGAAAAAGAAACCTACCCGACTCCGAACACGACCCTCTCTTCTACTGCTGGATACTAACCTGAGAACCCCCCTCCCATCCTACCCCAGGTGTGCTTTGTGTTTGTACAACTATGTATCCTGTGACTTCTGTATTGGTGTAAGCAAAGGGGGGGGGCAGTATAAAGGGAAAGACGGGTCATTTGCTGGCTTGATCATGGCATGAGGGTGGGGGAAATAAAATGATCCATCCCATTCCAGTTGTACGGTAAAGCCATGCACTTCATGATCCAGCCGGCGCAGAATTTGTATCCATCTCTGAAGCACTGGATTGGAGCGCCTGTCTGCCTGCCTGCCACCGATGTCTGCCACAGCCAGTCTGACCGCATGTAGTAGATTAACTTGGACGTCCTTGTTCTGCCCACTCAGCCGTAATGACATTGTACTTTTGGCCCGGGTTCAGGCGGCTACAAGGCCATCAGAGTCCATAATGATGAGCCTCTGAAAGACTGAGGGAGCACCTGGCACCCCCCCCCCCCCCTCCTCCCCCACAATTTGCTTCTGATGCCCCCCACCCCCCTCTTGCTCATCTGAATTACTAACAGGAAAGTTGCCCCAAAGATGACCGATTGCACAAGATGATTGTGTGAGATGATTTGTGTCCTTGTATATTCTTGATAATGGTACATGTCTTTCCCGTTTGTAAACTACATTTGACATTAATTAAATGATTGTAAATCTGAAAATGGCCACCATGTCCTGGTGTTTTTCCCAGAGTCTGTCCTCTAGTAGCTCTCATGAAGAGGACCAGTCTCACTACAATACTGTGCTGTTGCCTACAGAAAATACATGTGTCAGGTAAGTAACTGTAAATGAACAGGGTTTATACAGACAAACAAAACATCCCTAAGAAAAACTACTGGCTCAGAGTTGTGAAAAAAGGCCTGTTTTGGTCAGTAGGAAGTCAGTTCAGCGATTTTATATAGAGAGGCCACTTTGGCGAGTGATTTAAAGGTCCATATTGATGAACTTGTTTGAAGGAGCTTATATTTCTGTTTTACGGTTCTTGTATCCAGCCAGACAAACAGAAGTGGGAAACTGCATGACTTTGTTATGGCATTTTTACTGGATTTTCTAGGCTTTATTGCCACCTAATGGTTGTCTAAATGCACTAAAGTTTACTTAAGCTGTCCCGGTGTACATGGGAAAACGAGGCTGGGTTTTACTTTAATAATGGGAAAATGTGCAAGGCTCAGGCATAAAAAAGGCCTTCATCAGCATCAGAGGCTTGTTGAGAAAATTACAAAGAATTACTACAAGATGATCACTAAAAGCAATGCTGTCTCCTCCCTACGCCATTGTTCTGATCCATGGCCAGGCTCTAAATTTCCAACAGTATTGCTTTGCCGACACAAATGTTACAGCAAACATTATCTAAATGTCCGTAAGTGCTCTCAGATGGCAATAAAACAGTGATCTGTACGTTGGAAAATCAGCAGGGGTAGCAGCGAAAGCCCTTTTAAAAAACCCTTGCCGCTGTTTGTTAAGTTTCTATGGATGCTGTTTGTGAGGAGGCATAGCAGGAAGGTCAGTCCACTCCACTCTCTCTCTCTCTGAGCCAGCCAAACTGCATCTCCATGGTGATGTAACAATCAGGGCCAGACCTAGCCATTCTGGGGCCCAAGGCGAAATATAAACCTGGGGCCCTCAAAAGTCATAGACATACAGTATACGTGTAGACATACAATTCTGTGTCTTGGTGCTATTTTAGTGTTTTGTCTCGTATATCTTCGATTACTTTGCATACGTGGCAAATTAAGATCCAGCCTATTTTTATGTACATGTTTACCGCTATTGGTGTGACAGTTGGGGCCCCTATGAAGGACAAGTTCGGTCTGGGCCTAATGGTAAAATGGTAAATGGACTGCATTTATATAGCGCCTTTCCACTCCTTCGAGCACTCAAAGCGCTTTACATTGTATGCCTCACATTCACCCATTCACACTCACATTCACATACCGGTGGCAGTCGCTGCCACGCAGGGTACCACCCTGCCACCAGGGCCTAATGGAAAGTCCGGCTCTGGTAACAATGAGCTCTATATTCCAATTGACAACTGATCCGCTGCATGGAGTTTGTATTGTGAACATCCCAACCGCTCACTTCACAGCTTGTGATTTATAGTTTGACATTGCTTTGCAATGCCACTTTGTTTTCACCAAAGGCAAATCCTATTTATCTCAAATTCCTTAGGCAAGGTTATCTGTCAGGGGCCATGAAATGGAGGGATTAAGTAGCTCCTCACGACCATCAGCGAGCAGCCGCGTTCAATGCTTAGGGCCTGGTAGATCAATCGAGTTAGGATTGATCTGTGGACACTCGCATCTCTGACCCCTCTAAATTTTAGTTTATTTCCCAGTCGCAGGACTGGTGGGTTGGAGAGGGAGGGAGAGAGGGTGGTAGGGGGTAGTAGAGATGAGGTGACGACAGCCCCCAGTGCTTGGAACACACCACAGATGGTGAGATTGTCCATGTCTCAGTCACTCAGGCTCTGGTGAACACTTGAGAAGACAGTGTGCGTGTGTGTGCGCGTGCGTGTGTGTGTGTGCGAGCGTCCGTACGTGTATGTGTGCGTGTGTGCATGCGTATGTGTCGAAGGGGACTGATTCCAAGCCAAAGTGGCACCGCAGCAAGCCATCCCCACTTCACTTCTCCTGGTCCCCCTTGCGGCCTCGCGGCAGGCCAGGCCCAGGCGCAGACACCAGAGCGATCCATACTGCTGCATTAGGGGCCCGTGAGGCAGCATCGGGTTACGCCTGGGGTCGCTGCCTGAGAGGGTGGCGTGTGTGTGCGTGCATGCGTGCGTGTGTGTGTGTGTGTTGTGTGCATGCGTGCACGCATGCATGTGTGTGTGTGTGTGTGTGTGTGTGTGTGTGTGTGTGTGTGTGCGTGCGTGCGTGGGTGTGCGTGCATGCACGCGTGTGTGTGTGTGTGTGTTGTGTGCATGCGTGCACGTGTGTGTGTGTGTGTGTCTGCGTGCATGCATGCGTGTGTGTGTGTGTTTGCGTGTGTGTGCGTGCGTGTGAATGTGTGCGTGTGTGTGCATGTGTGTGTGTGTAGACTCTGTAGAGAGAAAAAGAGGGAAGGGGGGGGGGGGGGGGGGGGAAGGGGCTTGAGGTGGTTGTGTGGGGGCTTTGAGACCAGGAAGCAGGGGTCCTGGATGGAAAGCAGATCCATAGAAATTGCGTTTGGAGGTCAAAGCCTCTCCTGACAGGGGGGGAAGGCCCGGTGGAGTGGAGAGCAGAGCAGGGCATTATCGCCAGTTTACAAACATCTCCACTGACCCCCGATCGATAGGACAGGCCTCCGCTGCCTTGTTCGGTGATTTCCTCTATTGCATTGCCTGTCTGTTGCCCTGGTAATTCACACCTGGTCTCTCTAGGCCCACTCAGCAAGCAAGCAGCAGTAGCAACAGCAGTAGCAGCAGCAGCAGCAGCGGTGGTGTTTGCTGTGCTGTCTGACCAGGACAGCTGACAGGTTTTCCCAGGCCCGGGACAAAGTCTTCTGAAAGGGCCCCCCGCATAAAATATGTAATCTACTGGGGACCCATTTCTGGGCCAGGGGCGCCACTACAAATGTTGGGCCCCATGAAAGATTCAAATTTTGGGCCCCCAAAATGACAAATGATGTTATCAGCATCCTTCCAGGGGCCCTGTTAGTGCCGTCGGGCCCTTAGAATCTGTAACACCATTCCCCCCCTCGCGGCACCCATGCTGGGACCCATCTCTCCCTGGGCCCGGGACAACTGACCCGCTTGTCGACCCCCTGTCGGCTTCCTTGTGTCTGACCCCGGCCCTCTGATCGGCCTCTTCCTGCCCCTGAGTCCTCCATATAGAGACACTGCAACTCTCTCAATTAGGCAGCTCTGTCCACTTCAGCCCTTTCAGCATGACTGATTCAGATAAGATGGCCTTCTAGTGGGCTCGCTATAGACGCAGGCAGCGGAGAGGAGGGTGGTGGGTTGTGGGTGGTGGTGTGGTGGGTGGTGAATGAGCCACATAGCTGTTGGTTATCTTCCTTCCTGGGCATAAATTTGTGTGTGGAGAGAAAAAATAGAATAGTAGGGGAGACAAAATGCTGCTAATCTCAAAATTAAATGTGTGAATTTAAAGCTTAAGGCGTTATTACTTTTATTTTCCAGATTGGCTTGGTGATAATGGAGCGCAACAGGAATGCCAAAAACCTTCCAAATCTTTTTCTTTCTTTCTTTCTTTCTTTCTTTCTTTCTTTCTTTCTTTCTTTCTTTCTTTCACCAACATTTTTTTTTGTTTTGACTTATAGTTGTACAAAAATGCAAAGCATCTAAATGGGCTAATTTCAGTGTTTTTTTCCCCCTGTTAAATAATTAGAGCTTAGCTAAAGTCGAGGCAGACAAGTGGAATTCTTAGGGAGCCCTTTGGTGGGCTGTCACAGTGCTCAAAGAGGCGGCTTTTGTGCTTAATCTCATGATTACCGCCTTGCTAAATGACTTTCATATCCGCGCGCTCTAAAGAGATCGCCCAATGACATTATGTGGATTTAGAGTGTGGAGCATTTTACGTGGAAGCAAGGCAAGGCCGGGGATGGCTTTTGTAAGACTGTTTATGGTGGGATTACTGTCATTCCCCGTCACAAAGGTTTCCGAAACCGAATGCAAAGGTCCCTGGAAAAAAAAGGAAAAAACTTAACACGACTGCCCGGTCACGCTTCACCTTAGTTAATGACTGCATGCTAGCCTCGGCCTGTACCTGTGTGTGTGTGTGTGTGTGTGTGTGTGTGTGTGTGTGTGTGTGTGTGTGTGTGTGTGTGTGTGTGTGTGTGTGTGTGTGTGTGTGTGTGTGTGTGTGTGTGTGTGTGTGTGTGTGTGTGTGTGTGTGTCTGTGTGTGTGTCTGTGTCTGTGTCTGTGTCTGTGTCTCTGTGTGTGTCTGTGCACAGCCATGTATGCGTGACGTGTGTGTGCATGTATGTGTGAGGAAGACTCTGATATCTATTATGAAAGTACATGTATAGGAATAGACTAGAATACTCAGACAGATGCCTCATGAGTCACATGGTAGGCAAGGTGTCAAACCTTTCCCTCTGTATCCTTGACCCTGCCATTCAATGAGTGCAACACGAGCCGCACTGTGTCCATGTTGTTTTGCATCGCCCTTTACCACCCCCAGCCCAAAGCTCCTAACCCTCAGCCCCTCTCCTCTCCTCTCCTCTCCTCTCTTCTCTCCTCCTCTTCTCTCCTCTCCTCTTCTCTTCTCTCCTCCCACCTCCCCTCTCCTCTCCTCTCCTCTCCTATCATCTCCTCTCCTATCCTCTCCTCTCCTATCCTCTCCTCCTCTCCTCTCCTCTCCTCTCCTCTCCTCTCCTCTCCTCTGTCCGCTCCTCTCCTCTCCTCTCTCCTCTCCTCTCCTCTCCTCTCCTCTCCTCTCCTCTCCTCTCCTCTGTCCTCTCCCCTCCTCTCCCCTCTGGCCCTGCTGTCTGACATAAAGGGCTTGTGCGGGACAGGGGAGAAGAGAGAGACTTTGCCACTACCTCTCGTGCTGATACCCATCTGTCCTTGAGGATCCTGCAAGAGTGCCTGAGGTGTGGAGAGGGGGGGGGGGGTCAGCAGGGTTATAATTACAGCTCATGCAGGCCTTGGCGGTAGCCCCGGGGAGGAGAGGGGGTTCTGTGGGTAAGGGGAGGGAGGTTAAACAGCCAGGGCACTGGAGCATCTCAGGGCATGCTGTAGTTTACCTCACCTCCACCCCGCCACCAGCACTTACCGCTGAAGCCATGTTTGATGTGTGTCATCAAAGGGGTTTTATTGTTTTTTATTTGTTTGTTTTCCTTTTCCCCTGGAAATTACATAAACTTTTGTTGCGAGGTTATGTTCGTGGCTGTGCTTTAGTTTACATCACCTCCAATCACCACCACCACCACCACTGCCGCCTCTGCTGCTGAAGCACCGTTTGATGTGTGCCTTCATCAGAGGGGTTTTTGTGGGGCTTTTGTTTGTTTGTTTATTTTTCCTGGAAATGACATTAACATTTGTTGAGAGGTTGTGTTCATATCTGTGTATGCTGTAGAGGTGTATGTGAATGTGTTGTTATTGTTTGTTTTCCTTTGCCCTGTTGTGCTGGACGACTTACACTAATGTCTGTAGTGTTGAATCTGTACATTACAGTTTTTCTCGATAGGTTTAGCTAATTTCTCGAAACTGAGATGACATTCTCAAAACAACACGGACAAATCCCCAAACCAACTTGCAATTTCCCTCAGCAGAATGGCATTTCTCATTGCTTTCATCAAATGTCAAATGCTTTGTACTTGTCTCAAATGTTTAGTACCAGGGCTTGACATTAACTTTTCCTCTTGCCGGCCACTGTGGCTAGTGGTTTTCCCGAGTCACTAGCCATCCAGCTATTCTACTAGCCACAAATTTGATTTTTTTTTTCTTTATCATGATGTTGTACATCTAATCTCAGAAGAGATTTGCTAAAACAAGAAGATAAAGCACAGCTTTCTACATGGAAATAACTCAGAGAAACTGAGTAACAAACCTCTTTCGTAGATACAATCAATAAGGGGCAAAGTTCAGAATATACTGATACGTGATAACATAGAATAAGCTACCTGCCGAATTGGCTAGTGACACTGAATTTATTACCAGCCACAGCCAAGTTTTACCAGCATTTGGCCAGTTTGCAGGTGCCAGTGTCAAGCCCTGTTTAGTACATCGCTGCAGACGGCTATGTACAAGTTCCCTACAGTTGACACATTGAGCATACATTTAGCACATTTTCCAAATAAATTGACCTTTCTTATCTAAACGAATTAGACAATTCTCAGTCTAATGGTTGCCCTCTCCAAAACATGTCAGCATGATTTCACTGTGTAAGTCATCATATGCAAAGTAGTCTACACAATTGTCAAAACAGTCAAGGACATAATATTTTAAGAATTGCATTACTGTAAACAGTAAATTCATGACAGTGTTCTATAGGCCAGATTGTATTGTAACTTTACTAGTTTGTAGAAAATAATTTTACAACTGTTATTTGGCTAATTTCTTGACATTTTTTTAAAATGACATTCAGTGGAAGGAATTTAGTTTTGACACACGGGTAAACTGGTTTAGGACGGAGTGATATGAGCAAGTGATGAGGATCCATGTAGTTATGCTGAACCATTCAGTTTATTTTGACAGAATGACCATGAATGCAAATGAGCCAAATCAATTGAGAAGGATATATGCCATTTTTATGGTACTGACTATTTATGTGGGAGAAGGTTTAGTGCTGATGCAAGAATGGGCCGTTTTGGGAGATATGACATTTTTCTAGCTATCTGAACTGTTGTGCAGAAGTGTAAGAATGTTTGGCCATGGCAATGGAAAATATCATTTATAAAATATTTTGCTTTAAGTTATTATTTATTTGTAAGTTATTATGCAGACAGTGTATACAGTGTACAGACAGTGTATAAATCACTGCTTCAAAATACTTTTACATTGTCAGCAAATGTTCCCTGACACCAGGGTATATCAGTTCAATAGGGGGATTTTTGCTGAGAGGTTCTTGCCTCTTGTGTAGTGAGGAAAAATGACCACTTGGGGGTGCTAGTTGTCAAAAAGTACCTCTGCGCAGCATTTGTTTGATTCTTCGGAGGGATCAGCATAAGCCCAGCACACGTTAGACAAATTGATTTTGTATACACATCATTGTGTATATACATTTATACCGTAAGTTATATACATATTTATTATATATGCACATACATTTGATGTTGAGTTCTCATTTCATTAATTCTCATTGTGTGTCTTTGTGTGTGTGTGCGTGCGTGCGTGCGTGTGTGGTGTGTGTGTGTGTGTGTGTGTGTGTGTGTGTGTGTGTGTGTGTGTGTGTGTGTGTGTGTGTGTGTGTGTGTGTGTGTGTGTGTGTGTGTTGTGCGTGCGTGCGTGCGTGCGTGCGTGTGTGTGTGAGCCTGCATGTGTGCGTGCGTGCGTGCGTGCGTGCGTGCGTGCGTGCGTGCGTGTGTGTGCGTGCGTGCATGTGTGTGTGAGTGTGTGTGTCACTATTGTCACTGTCTTTATGAATATGTTTAGCTTAAGTGCACATTTTCCAGTCTGGTCAAATGCAATTTCAGTCTTCTGTGCTGACACTTGTTGCATAGATTTTTGACAAGAAAGTACTTTGACTTTTTTATTTTTTTTGCTTTGCCCTGATGAAGACCATTGTGGTCGAAACATGTTGCCTTTTAATTTCAAATATTAGTAGCCACAGTTAATAAAGGCTTTTTAATATACCCCCTTCTTCCTGGTGATATACCACTGAGTGCCTGGGACCTGCTGCTTTCCTACTTTTGACTTTGACTTAAAGATTTACTCAGGTAAACTTTTCAAATGGCAAACACAGTAGGAAAAACTTAAATGAGTAAATTATTTTTACAAGTATGCCATATTTAATTCTAAACGATTTGACAAACTGCTTTTTAAAAATCTTGTATCTTCCAGCATTGATCTCTCACAGCATAATAGTAGGCCTATAGCATGCCTAACTGGTTTCCTTTGAAGATTCAGGGTCTTATTTGCTCTAAAACTTTCAATATCATGTACGGATGATTATCAGCACTGTGTGAAATAATAGGCTGCAAGACAGGGGCATAAAGCAAAAAAGCAACGAGACGGGAGCTAAAAAGACATGAAATGTGCTACTTGAACCTACCGTGGGGCTGACTTCCATCCCCCCTGCAACACAGCAGCCACCTCCACCTCCACCTCCACAACCCCCTCCAGCACCACCAACCTCCACCTCCACCTCCGCCTCCACCTCCACCTCCACCACCACCTCCACTACCACATCCACCTCCACCTCCAGTACCACCTCCACCACCACCACCACCTCCACAACCACCTCCCGCAAACACCTGAATCCACCCCCCCCCCAACACACACACCCCCTTTAGCCCCTGCCCCCCAACCCAAAAAAGCGTACCATACACCTTACACCTTACACCAGCGATTCTCAAAGTGTGGTCCGGGTATCACTGGTGGTCCACAACAGAGCTCAGGCGGTCTGCGAGGGGAATTCTACATTTCCAAGACAAGCTAGCCGGCTATATTTGTAGCATAATTACAACATAGCTTAAGTCTTATAATCACCACAATAAGACAGGCTTGTAAATGTGAATAAAAAGTAAGTGATATGCATCGAAATTATAGCAGTCTCGAATTAGCACCCGTCAACTGTCAATTCAGCTGACAGGTGGTCCCTGAACATTTTTGGGGGGACAAAGTAGTCACCGGTCTGAAAAAGTTTGAGAAACACTGCCTTACACAAACGTTGAGGTACCAGACCAGAGTAGCCCCCTCACCCCCCCAATTCCAAAGCTTCCCTTTGCCTACAGACACCCTTCATCCCCCTTTAACCAGAGACGCTCTAAATGTTAGAATTAACGAATCTTTGCTGCTTTTACCTCTCCCTACCACCTCATCCCCTAAAACCCACACCACCAGAAAAAAAAACCCTCATCCCCTCATCCCACCACCCTCTCACTCCCAGACCCCCCGTTGTCAGGCCGTCCGCCGAGTGCAGACAGAGCGCAGACAGCTGAGCCGCCAGCCAGTGGCGGGATGCTCGGGCCGCGCTATCAGCCGCCTCATCTGTCCCCTTCACCACTCTGCCTTTCATCTCCTGTCAGCACCCCCGGGCCAACACTGGCCCTTTGTGTGTGTGTGTCGGGATCGGGGGATGGGGTTTGTGAGGTTGTGGTGGTGATGGTGGTGGTGGTGGTGTGTGTGTGTGTGCGTGTGCGCGTGCGTGTGTGTGTGTGTGTGTGTGTGTGTGTGTGTGTGTGTGTGTGTGTGTGTGTGTGTGTGTGTGTGTGTGTGTGTGTGTGTGTGTGTGTGTGTGTGTCTGTGCGTCTGTTTGCATGCATGTGTGTGTGTATCTGTGTGTCTGTGTCTCTGTGCTGCAGTGATTGCATTTAAAAATGTGCAGGGTTGGGGGCGCAGTGGTAGGCAGGTAGGTACAGCAGAGGTGAGCCTCTTCTGCTCAACAGAATGGTGAGGGGAGTGGGGTAAAGCGCAGGGCCGGATTAACACACAGGCTATGTGGCTGAATGGCTGAAGCCTAGGGGCCTGCACCAGTCCCCCCCTCTAATTGGACAAAAACTGCAGAATTGTGACAAGATATGATATTGGAAAAAAACATCTGTTGTGTCAAGTATTTTCAATGTTGTTAATACTAGTCTCCACAGTTAGCCAACATGTTACATGGGGCCAGCCGTGGCCTAGTGGTTAGAGAGTTGGTCTTTCAATCAAGGGGTTGCCGGTTCGAATCCCCCCTGACCTCTCCCTACATCTCCATCCATGTCTGAAGTGCCCATGAGCAAGGCACCTAACCCCACATTGCTCCAGGGACTGTAACCAATACCCTGAATAATAATAGTTGTAAGTCACTTTGAATAAAATGAAAGCATCAGCTAAGTGCAATGTAATGTAATGTAAAAAAAAAAAAATGTTATCCTTAATTCCTTGCTCGTAATTATGACACTGCCTATGTAATTTAGTTGCAAGATTTGCCTTCCTCGGGGCCCCACAGCTCCCTGTAGCCTAGGGTCCCCGGGCCATCTTCATCCGGCTCCGGGGGCTGAGATCCAGTGCACAGTTGGGTTGTCATCAGTGCAGTGCAGTACCTACTGTATCTATGTACTCTGACCAGGGAGATGAAAAGCTGCGCTGGCTGATGGACCCCACACACACACACACACACACACACACACACACACTCACGCGCTGGCTGATGGACCCCACACACACACACACACATGGAACTCAATGTCGTTCTCATATTGCACATGAACACAATACAAACGGTGCATACTCAAAAATGGAGTAGAAACACGCACGCGCGCACACACACACACACACACACACACACACACACACACACACACACACACACACACACACACACACACACACACACACACACACACACACACACACACACACACACACACACAAACACACACACAATGACACATGCAGAGAGAGAGAGAGAGAGAGAGAGAGAGAGGAACACACACACAAACACACACACACACACACACACACACACACACACTCACACACACACACACACACACACACACACACACACACACACACACACACACACACACACACACACACACACACACACACACACACACACACTGTTGTATACACACCCACTCAAAATTAATCCACCACCAAGAATGCGTTCGTTCACCACACATCACACTGCCTCAGATGACTCATCTGATCACTGATTCATCTTTTCACTTCCGCACCGCCGGCACATATCAAGCATTCCTCCTCTCTGTGCTGTGCACCAGAGGTTCCAGGGGGTGGGCGGAATTTTGTTTGTGTTGACATTGTGACCAAAATTCGGCGTGGGAACATTATAATTAGGCCTTGTCAAAAACAAATTTCAACACGTGTTGGTCCCCATTTAAAGTAATTAAGGTGTTGATTAATGTCTCTAGCTAAAATCGTTATAATTAATCACTTAATTCGTTTTTTTAGTGCGTCTACACGTGTAGGAATCTACACGTGCGTCTACACGTGTAGGCTTGTCTTGGGCACAGGGATGCTTTAAGCCTTTAAGACACGGCATTATAAATTAGCTGTTACCAGAATGGCAATGACCAAGTCATCAATGTATTACTATAGGCCCCGTGCACTGTCATGGTAGTGTAGTACTATAGTAGTTGACCTTCAATGTCTATTACAGCGTGCCACAGGAGGTACGGCGTGCATTAAGGGGTTAAGAAAAAGAGGTTAAGAACCACTGTTGTATACTGTGGTTATTACAGATGCAAAACGCTCTGTACTTTAAAGACATAATTGTTTTCTTCTCACTTGCCTGAAGTTTACCTAAGCGTTAGTGTTGAGTGGGCTAACTAGGCTTAATCTTGTTGTATGCTAACGGTAAGCACTTGTACCGCTACACTATGCACACACTGTCCTCCTTAAGAACAGAGGGGTTTCAAAACCCCTAATCCTCCATTCTCTGTCTCTCTGTTTCTTTTTTTTTCTTTCCCTGCTTTGCTCTCTCTCTCTCTCTCTCTCTCCCCCTCTTTCTCTCTCTCTCTCTCTCTCTCTCTCTCTCTCTCTCTCTCTCACACACACACACGCACGCACGCGCACACACACACACACACACACACACACACACACACACACACACACACACACACACACACACACACACACACACACACACACACACACACACACACACACGTTGTCGTAGCGTCTTCATCTCATCTTGTGTAAGTTCAGTGGTGCCCACATCCCCCTCAGATTGTCCTCATCTGTTGGATAACTGGGGCGTTAGTCTAATTGGCTACACTAATCCGTGCCATAGGCTTGCGACTGTCACCTTCGTTGGTTTACAGGGATGTGGTCCGTTTTAAGGTAACACTGTTTCTCATGGCTTTCGTGGAGCTATAGGCAAACACCAGACTCGTGCTCAGGCAAACAACAAGACAATGTGTGATCACGCCGGCTTTTGGGTGGGTTATAAAACACACTTGTGTGTTTGTCAATCTCTTGTGTTTTTAACAAGAGCGCCATAATGGGATGTGTGTTGCCACGCCGAGTTAGCACGACAGCTTTACCTGAGAATTTGGAGCGCAAACAGAGAGGGCCCTTGAGCATCCGTGTGTACAGTTAGCAGGTACCCAGGCAGCAGCACACCCTGAGAATGACACTTGAGCAATAGCAGTTCATTGTAAGGAGGTGGGTCAATACACCGTTGTAGACATAGTTCATCACTCTCTGCCACCGTTCCCATCGTTGAAGACACAGTTATAAACAGTTGTGCCAGTTAAGCTGCAAGATATGAGTCAGCCTTCTGCAATGGCTGTGAATGCCCACGCATCCTTTGCCACCAATCCAGGTATGGGATGCCCTGAAGCATAGGAGCATTCCGACTGAGGTCGCCCTGGGCACCGTTTACGGTACGCACTTGTGTGGGGCCTTCATGGAAAATGATGATTCACATGAGTTGTGTGATTCATTCATAAGACTATGAAAGTTTAAACCATCTGTTCTGAAGAATTCATTTTTAATGTTGCATTACAACACCTTCCTTTCAAACAAGGCAGGTCCACCGCTTGGCATACACCATACACGTAAGCAGAACGCTCAGGGCCTCAAACACTTTGCACCCAACATTAAGGCCTCCTAAATTGAGATTTATGTTATTACTAGTTAATAATGGGGGGGGGGGGTCCAGTTATTCTTAGGGCCTCCAAAACCTGAAACAAGGTACCACATGTGGCTATGAATGAAATGCTAAGTAATGCAGATGGAATCAGTCTCTCTCTCTCTCTGTCTCTCTCTGTCTCTCTCTGTCTCTCTCTCTCTCTCTCTCTCTCTCTCTCTCCCCCCCAACCCCTCCCCCCGTGGCCTTGCTTGCGATTATGAATGGACGGGCTGCATACCAGTGTTTCCCTTCTTATCACCTGGACATGGGCCAACCCTTATCAGTATGTTTGCCCACCACAAGTCATCACATACTACATGTGTGCCCCGTAGGCCTACAATACAAGGGTTTTTGCTCCACAAGATACATGCCATACACTTAAGGATCAGAGCAATGGGTACAGAAGAAGAAGAAGTAAAAGAGACGGAAGCAGAGGAAGAAGAAGAAGAAGAAGAAGAAGAAGAAGAAGAAGAAGAAGAAGAAGAAGAAGAAGAAGAAGAAGAAGAAGAAGAAGAAGAAGAAGAAGAAGAAGAAGAAGAAGAAAGAGGAGGAGGAGGATGAGGATGAGGAGGAGCATGAAGGAGGGAGGATGAGAAGGAGGAGGATGAAGGGGGGGAGGAGGAGGAGGAGGAGGAGGAGGAGGAGGAGGAGGAGGAGGAGGATGGGGGGGGCTTTAGGGAGGGGCTGTGTGCATAGGGACATCTCAGACATGGTGATTCCTCTGGTCAACATGGGATCAGTGGACAGAGCAGCGCTGTCTCCTCCTCATCCATCATCCCTGCTGGGAACAGGATTGCAATCAGGAACTCTACATGTTCTGCACTGTGTGTGTGTGTGTGTGTGTGTGTGTGTGTGTGTGTGTGTGTGTGTGTGTGTGTGTGTGTGTGTGTGTGTGTGTGTGTGTGTGTGTGTGTGTGTGTGTGTGTGTGTGTGTGTGTGTGTGTGTGTGTGTGTGTGTGTGTGTGTGTGTGTGTGTGTGTGCAGGCAGTGAAAGAGAGAGGAGAGAGATTGTGTGTGCATGTGTCTATTGACTTAACAGCCGATATGCCCAGTCAATATTTAATATCTATGTTTCTCCACAGCTTTTCTCCTCCTGCTGTCTTGTAGATATCGCTGCTTGTGTCTACATAGAGTCTACCCACCAGGGGGCGCACTTGAGATTTCTATACACTGCTGGCAGAAGGCAAACAGGAAAAGTTTCAGATCTTTTATATGTAGTAATTGTATGATATTTGCACAGATTATAGATAAATATGTGGACCTATTTTTACATCATCAAAGTATATATTTTATACAAGAAGGAAGACATAGGAGAATCTTCAGATGTGGATAATTTTACTGTTTCATTGGGCAAGAGCCAAGATTAATGTTTCGACTTCCTCATGTCTTCTTCAATTGTAGTTGCTCGCTGTCACCATTGTGTGCTATATCTAGATCCAACTGGATCAAACATAATCTGAGAGGAGTGAAAGAAAGCTTGGGGGTTTGAGAAGGGGTGTGGGGTGGTGGTAGTGGACTAATCTTCCTGGCAACCACCCCCCATTTCCGCTCACACACCTCCACCTCCCAACTTTTTTTCTCTCTCTCTCCCTCTCTCTTCCTCAAATTGTAAAGCACCTGTTGCCTGGGGGCAGCCGAGGCTGAACTCACCTGTGCAAACACAAGGGTTTAGAAGGACCGGTTTTAAATCCGCCATGTCGTCTCTCATCCGCAGCACAGCTCCTGTCCAACCTTACCAGCCCCCACACCTCTACCTCCTCCCCCTCTCCCAAACTCTCTCTCTCTTTCTCTCTCTCTCTCTCTCTCTCTCTCCACTGCCCCTAACCCCCAGCCAACCAACCTCCACAACCTCTCCACCACCACACCAGCATCCTCCTGGGGCATTTCCTCTCCATATAGGATTCCTTTTATGCAAGACACCACTCCTGACGCACAGGCCTCCTTTTCTAAGTGGACGTTTCACACACGTATACACGCACAAAAAACAAACAACACACACACACACACACACACACACTCTGTCTTACGCATACGCTCATGCACACGTACACACGTACACACGTACACACGTACACACACACACACACACACACACACACACACACACACACACACACACACACACACACACACACACACACACACACACACACACACACACACACACACACAAACAAAGCACATGCTTGTTTTGTTAAGTAAACATTTTGATACTCATGTTTATGTTGTCCGTCTATCAGGATGTGAGCGCTGATTCGCACGCTGACGAATCCCGGGCAAGCAGCCAGTGTGTGTGTGTGTGTGGATGTGGTGGCAGACAGTGTTTGGTGTTTATGTGTGTTTACGGGCGTTTACGTGCGAGGGAACCAGCTACCAGTGAACTGGCATTCAGGGTCAGACAACCCTATGTGAACTATACATGAGCCTCCTGTCATGCAGTTTAACCCATCTGTGCAGAGCCTATGTTATAACCTTACTGTCACCAGAATTGTAATGGCTATGTTTTAATCTGTTACTAAAGGCTCTCGGATGATGTCATCGCAAAGTTGTTATGATGTAGTTGAGGATTTTCAGCGGAGAGGCTACGCGTGTTGGTGTAATAACGTGTGAGAGTTGCAGAATGATTACAATATAGACTAGACTTGAAAAGACTACAATGGCAACATATTTGGTAGCATTGGCCACAGTGGTATGAAATACAGGTGAAGGTGAACTGGACATTGACTAGTAAGTCATTCTGCTGATAATGAATTACTGTTGATGTAATGAAAATCAAAATACTTTGCTGGTCTGATATGCGGTACTTAGTATTAAACTCTGTACATTAAATAAAAAAGAATCACACAGAACTGTGTGTGAAATTGAATCGAATAAGCTAACTCATTATGACAGCAGCCCATAACTGTCAAATTATTCAGAACAAAATAAAACAAAACAACACAAAACAGTCGGTCTGACCGTTCGCATTAGGTTTGCAGACTATTGTGATTATAAATTCAGATAACCAGTACCTCTGTCTGGCGTCCTGACTACAAAAGGGTAGTGTACAAATCAGAGGTGGATTTCTCGAAACCAAAGTTGCTTACTACATTAGCTACTTTGTTGTTTTCAATGCACTTCCCCATTGGCAACTACCGAAGTTGCTAACAGGCTAACAACTTCTCCTTTGAGAAATTCACCCCAGATGTCTTCAGATACCGTTTCAGCTCCTGTTTACTAGATCCCAACACCTGCATGTCTTGTTCCAATCCCTTCCCACTGTGTTGCTTTCTCAACAAAGGCTTAAAAATCAGACATTCAAATAGCACAGCTTTCAATATTCCTACGCTTTTGCAAAAGGATTTTGTAGGAAATATAATACCACACAAGTAAGTGAATGACAATAAATAAATACATAAATGTCACCATTGAAATGTGTAAAGACTCTAGTTCCTTTGGCCTCTGTTTGGGAGGGATTTTGATGTGGTGTCAGACAATAGACGATTTAGAGATTTCCTGTCTGAGAGTGTCATATGATTTGTCCTCAGGCTACCATGTTTTAGAAGCTTTTGTGTCGCCATCCGAATGGTGGAAACTATACTTCCCAAAGGTTCTTTATGTCACCCTCTGAATGCTGGGATTGCGAGCCCTTTGTGGGGTGATTTATGCCCTGTAACACAGGCTTCAATGACCCTGGGTTGCCGTGCGCACCGTTAACAGTGTATTTGATACGGCCGCCTCTTCTCTTGCGCAGTCTCTCTCGGAGGAGAGGGCACATTGTGGTGGGACAATGCCTTTTGTGTGGAGCCACAATGAAAGGGTTTTAAACCGGCTATTCATGTGTCTGCTGTTACTGAAGATACATGCATGTGAAATTGCCTCAGATGACTTGATTCCCCGGCTTCTGGATGCACACCAAACCAGTGTGGCAGGAATACCAAACAAACAAACAAACAAACACACGCACGGAATCTCTCACGAGTTCTTACACGCACATCCATTAAAATACATTCTGCCAGGGGGGGGGGGTGCTGTGGTGCAGCATGCTAACACACCTGTACTGGTCGTTGCCAATGGTGAGTGGACTCGGGTTCGAGTGCGGCCTGGATTTCTCTCTCCCACTCATTTCTGCCCCACGTCTCGCTAAATTATCACAATAAATGTATAAAGAAACCCAGAAACATGTATTTTTAGCCCGTTAAGACATGCCATTATATACATGTGCTGTTATCAGAATGGCAATAACCAAGTCATAGTCCATTACTAAAGGCGCTGTGTTATGTCATAGAAGTGTAGTACTAATGGTAGTTAACGTTTCAATGACGATTACAGCGTGCCACAGGAGGTATTATGGGGTGCATTACGGGGTTAAAATTATGGGATTATTCAGGAAGCTTTCTATTTAAAGGTCATCACAGGTTGTTTAAAAAAAGTTGAAAAAAGACATTAAATGGCAGCACACAACAAGAGCCAAATAGCCAGCAGGAACATACCACCCAGTCATCCATCTACCTGTGTGTGTGTGTGTGTGTGTGTGTGTGTGTGTGTGTGTGTGTGTGTGTGTGTGTGTGTGTGTGTGTGTGTGTGTGTGTGTGTGTGTGTGTGTGTGTGTGTGTGTGTGTGTGTGTGAGAGAGAGTGTGCGCGAGTGTGTGTGTGCGTGCGTGCGTGCGTGCGTGCGTGTGTGCGTGTGTGTGCGTGTGAGTATTGCGGCAGCTGCATTGGATGGCACATCCACTGGAAC
Organism: Engraulis encrasicolus; assembly: GCF_034702125.1. Taxonomy (NCBI): domain Eukaryota; kingdom Metazoa; phylum Chordata; class Actinopteri; order Clupeiformes; family Engraulidae; genus Engraulis; species Engraulis encrasicolus. The sequence goes on along the minus strand of NC_085872.1, from coordinate 35,742,264 downwards.
AGGTGTGATTGGGGAATGCACAGCGCTACGGGCCACTCCGCTGCTCTGCTTCCTAGTTTGCTTGCTTTGTGCATCACAGCTCATGCATTCTGTTGACTTCCTGCCTGTCAGCTCTGACTCTCTCTCTGCTGATACTAAGACTGTGGGTGCTGCTGCTGGGAGCTAAGACGCCCTGTCGTTGATATGTGCTTCGATATTAACTTTTTGAACTTTTAAAGCATGTATATCTGTATGTTTTTTAATTGAAATTGTGATATATTTTTGAATAAGTAAGGATCCTATGGAAAACTAGCAAACTGTGGCACAAACTAATTGGGATCCTTTAACAACATTATATAAATAAAATAGATAGGCCTATGTCAATATGTGCTTCTCATCAAGTTGAGCTACAGTACCAAACTAATGCAACGCACCCATAGAAGTTAGGGTTAGAGTTATGGGTTTTTTTAAACATATTTTTGAGGCTTTTCACACCTTTCTTATCGATAGCGAAAATGCACCAATAACATACTGGTGAGAGAGATGGGTAGGACTGGGAATTGACCCAGGCCAGGCTCGAACCTGGGTCCCCAGGTGTGTGGTATGAGTCCTCCACACAATGTGTCGCAGTACAGTTTGGACTATGCTACTATTAACAGCCTATTGAAATAGCTCATGTCAACGATGTATAGCCCATCTCAACAGATCATCAGGAGCTGAGCCACCGCACCTGTACTGAGCGAATCTGACAGCCAGGCAAGAAGGTCGGAGTGGAGCAGAGCAGCTCTGGGGGGGGGAGACAGTCAGGCCAAGACGCTAATGTGTCGGAGCATGCCTGCTGCTGCCTCTTCAAGAATTTCCACTGTAAGCATATTTCATGGAGGTGCGTTCGAAAACAGTGATGTGAGTGATGTGATGTGCTTTGTGTGTATGTGAATATACGTGTGTCCACATATCTGTGTGTGTATGAGTGTGTGTGTGTGTGCGTGCGTGCGTGCGTGGGTGGCTGGGTGCGTGCGTGCATGTGCTGCTCACGTGTGGAAGTGAAGGTACATGGGTGGGTGTTCATGCAGGCGGGCATATTGTGTGCTCATCTCACTCACTTTAAATCTTAACCTCATCCAGGAGCTCAACACCACATTATACTCCTGCCAAGATCTCTTGGTACTCTAAGCAGAGACTGCGAAATCAACACCACTGTACAGTATAAACATCAATGACTTGAACTGCATCGCTGAAGTAAAGGGGCAATCACTTGCATGTGGTAATGGTTTTATATATGGCAGAAATTGAAAGAGCGATAAAGAGACCATTAACAAAGAGATAGTGTGTTCATGTGTGTATAGTACGTGTGTATGTCTGTGTGTCTTGTGTGTATGGCATGAGAAAAGGAGTCCCTTTTTTGTTTTTGCCTTTCTCCGGGACATCAAACAAGGGTGGTGGTGGTGGAGGGGGGACGGGGATTTACTCTGGAGACTTTCATCTTGCAGGACAGGTTTAACCGATCCCGCCAGCCCCATTCAGCGTGCGGGGGGATCAATACCACCTCGACACATCTGTGCTCTTTCATGTCGCATTGGTCATTGTCATTGAGATGCCACCAGAAGAAGCTGCGTGCAGTCTCACCCCCCCCCCCTCTCGCCAGGGACGGATCTAGCCATTTTTGGGGCCCTAGGCGAAATATAAACATGGGCCTCCTCAAAAGTCATAATATAGACAACATAAAATTCTGTGTTTTGGTGCTATTTCAGTGTTTTGATATCTTCAATAACTTTACAGAAGTGACACATTAAGATCAAGCCTATTTTTTCATGTGTTTACTGTCTGGTGTGTCAGTTGAGGCCCCTATGGAAGACAGATGTGGTCGGGGGCCCTAGGCCATTGCCTAGGTCAACCTAATGGAAAGTCCGCCTCTGCTTCTCGCTGCTGCTGCCTGCTGGAGTGACTCCTGCCTGAAGTTCCAGGTTGACAATGGAGCTGTCACCCTCTTTGGAGGCTTTATGTAATGCCCCCCCCCCCCCCTTAATGTCTCTGGTCTCTGATGTTAGACCTGTCACTTGAATGTGCCCTTTCCTCCCTTCTTCTAGACAGTTTCTGCTCGGGATTTTGTCTGGCTTTGATGTGGGGGGTCCTGATATCACTGGGGGGAAAGTGGATGGCATTGGGGTAGCACCCCCCTCCCCCCACCACCACCTGCACCGCCCCCCCCAATCCACTTGAAGACAGCTCAGCCACCCCTGGGCCCCGCAAAGCTCTGTGTGTGTGTGTGTGTGTGTGTGTGTGTGTGTGTGTGTGTGTGTGTGTGTGTGTGTGTGTGTGTGTGTGTGTGTGTGTGTGTGTGTGTGTGTGTGTGTGTGATGCTCGTGGGGGTCCTGTGATGCAGCAGCGACCAGGTAACCCGAGACAGCTGCGAGGGTGAATACGCGCGAGTGAAACGTTGTGATCATGAGCGCCGGCACTGAAAGATTCCCGCAAGGCAGCCTCATGGACACCTGAGCCCCGGGCCTGAAGGACGATTCCGGAATATTCAGCTGGCCCGATGTTGGGGTTTTTTGGCCTTCCGTATCTAGAACCACAACCCTGGTGTGGACGACGTGTGTGTGTCTGTGTGTGTGTGTTTGTGTGTGCGTGCATGTGTGTGTGTGTGTGTGTGTGTGTGCGTGTGCGCGCGTGTGTTCGATTATGTGTGTGTTTTAATCTCTGTGTGTGTATGTGCATGTGACTGTATACTTACTGACAAGATACGGGCCTGCTGTATGTGAATATGTTTTAGTTTTCACATTGGGTAAGTGTGTGTGAGCCAGGTAGAGGTGGAGTGGAAGCATGTTGGCATTAAGGCCAATTTATACTTATTGGCACTGACGGTTGCAGAGCCTGAGCAACCGCGCCCCCCGCACAGAGGCTCTGCAACCGTCGTCGCGCGCCTCAAGAAAATCCTGACTACACGTCAGACGGTTGCGAAGGTCTCAGAGAAAAGGCGCTGTGATTGGTCGTCTCGCTACTTCCGTGTTCTCGTGGCAGCACAGTTCTCCGGTATAGTAAACTGACAATATTCTGTGAAATACGAACGCTTCCTTTCTAGTGTGTGTAAACAAATGAAGCTACAATGACTGAATTAGTAAGTAACAAACAAACAATACATCAGTTTAGCACTCGCGGCACAATGCCTGCAGTCTGACTACTGTACTGTAGCCTTGTAGCTATGTAGCCAAATGTGGCTAACGACATGAGACCTCGCGCGCAGATCTATTACATCAACAGTGGTTAGCGACCAGAACCAACGGGTGCTGTTGCTGAACTATAATCTGCCCTTTAGTCGTATGCATAGGCATTCACAGATAGGGACAAGCATGCCCCTGCCCCTTTGCCCTATACTTGACAAAAATGCCCTTTTTGAAAGCTCCTTTTTTGGGGTTTTTTTTCCATCACAATACTGTCCATATTGACATGATCATCTGCAAAATGCTTGACGATCAAAAGCATGTCACATTAATGCCCAGATATAACATACTGCCTAGAAAGACAGATGCTGAGGGACTCAAGGTTGCAATTTTATTACTTTTTTAAAAAGTAAAAAAATTGCAACCTTGAGTGCCTCAGCATCTGTCTTTCTGGACCAAGTTTGAGAGCCCCTACACTGATGAGCACCAAGGAAAAAAGGTGAAGACCCAGAAGCACTTCAATTAGGCCTACCTGCTTGTGTTTGATAACATACTGCCTCTAATAGCCTAGTAAGTTCCACATGCCCCCTGCCCCTCCTCGAGCACATGCCCCTCCAAATGTGCACTCCACTGGTCGCATGGGTAAGGCAGTAGCAATACAGCATGCAGGCACCTGTCTGAGTGCACTTCACTACACTGCACTTCATTTCCGTTGGTGTGTTTGGATCCAGCCAAGCAGCAGAGAGTCAGGGGCAGTAGACCTGCTGCACACTGAGTTTTGACCTGAGCCTTCCTTCAACTCCGCTCCACTCGCCTGTTTGCACACACACACACACACACACACACACACACACACACACACACACACACACACACACAAACACACACAGTACAACCCCGCTGGCTACACACACAAACACACAGAGGCATGCACAAAATAACATGTCACATTTTGATCCCAACTGCATACCATTGTGTCACTTGGTTGGTAACTCAAAAAAGAGGTGACAGATGCACATTGGTCGACATTGCAAGAAACTAAACATGCTTCTTTTTTGGGGTACTAATCAAGCGATGGTACTCCCCTTAAGGGTACTGCCACATCGACGAGTTCTGTACCTTTATTTCTGAGAGTGCAGCCTAAAGAGAGCACCTCTGAGCTGTCAGAAACGTTTGCTTTCGGTTTCCAGAGCATGACAGACTATGAGAATCTCCCGCTTTTTTCTCTCTCAGGTGCCCCCCATGCTTTGTGCTATAACTGACCTATTGCATAAGTGCTGTGTAGTGTTATGTAATAAAAGAGCAAGGGGAGGACAGGAACCAGCTCACACTGGATGGATCCACTCACTCGAGATGCTCTTGTTTTGTCATATCAGTAATTGATCTCACGGTCGTGATACTTATCTGGCAAGAAGACTAGAAGCTCAGGCCTCCATTAGTCCTCCATTTGTCTGTGAGACTGCAACTAAATCAGCAGGGGAATACATAGTACATACACATAGTTTTTAGGCAAATAGCACGGAGGATCACTTTACTTTCAACACATATCGTGTTGCACCAAACATGTTTGTGTAAGCAAACGGGAACAGCAGTTACATGCTAGTAAGTCTAACCCAAACATGTACTGAGAGAGAGATAGTGAGTATTTCATGCAGCCTGCCCAGTTTGCGACTACCTGATCAATCCCCCCGCCCCCCATGTCCCCCTGACATGTCAGCACACAGTAACTTCTGCAGTGTTACGTACAGTGTTACGTTCCTGAATTTCCCCCTGGGGATCAATAAAGTTACTCTACTCTACTCTACTCTACAGTAATCCAAGACATAGTCAAATTCAACACTCATAGCCGTGGCCCAACGAGGGGGCACTGATGGTCTGCTATAGCCTGGTCCTGACCATCCCATAATACTACCATTTCATTTCGTATTTATGGTCTGGCATTTGTTTGCTCTGAAGCGATTGTAGAAAGCAGGAAGTTTGCACTCAGTTATAGTTTGAAATTATTGGACACCTCTCACCCAATCGCTGGCAGTTACTCAACAACAACATAGCTCAGTCCAATGGCTCTGGCGCAGATGTGTACGTCATTGTCACGAGCGTTCTCCCCCTTTCGTCCCCACGTGGGGGGCGTATTCGATTATTGGCTGTTTTCTGGGGGGGCGTTGCAATCAAAATTCTACTGCTGCAAGCACTCCACAGAGAAGCACGGCCAGACTACAGTAGTGGAGCCAATCCTTTGGCGGAAGTACGTAGGATGGCTCGCGAGGCTAGGTCTGCTATGGGGCCGACCCAAGTTCGATACCCGGCCCGGGTCATTTGCTGACCCCTCCCCGTCTCGCTCACCATTTGCTTCCTGTCCACCTTTCATCCTGTCGTGTCGTCAATAAAGTTGAAAAAGACTAAAAAAAATCAACACTCATCTAGTTCTCGTAGTACTACTCTCTTGTTGAATTAACCCATTTTGTCCTAAGCCCTTTTTGGGAAAGGGTGCCCTCTACCTATTAAATCCTAAACATCTCAGCCTCCGAAGCACATAGGCTATATATAGGTAGAATGCCCTAATGTGGGACAATTTTTGTCACTTCAACTTTGGTGGTTTATTAAAATTTATTGACAACATTTCAATACAAACAAATTACACCCTTTTCATCCTCTAGTTATGCTCTAATCAAATAAAACCTTTAAAAACATGTTATGTGTTTCTAATTCGAATAATTTGGATATTAATGTAAGTTGGTCAAAAACCATGGTTATCCCTAAAGTGGGACAATCGATTTCCTAATGTGGGACAGTGTATATTAAAAGGTCTCTAAAACATGTTTGTGTAAAATATTAATTCAAAATGTGATCTGCCACTCTTTAAGACATATCAGCTACACATTTAGAGCATGTTTTCTGAATTATTTTTACTTTCTTTTATTGGTAAATATGACTGAGACTGTTTGAACCCATTGCACACAATTGGTCACTTCAACATGGCAGCTCTATTTGAGGAAAGAACTTCCGGTTTTTGGACCCAAATGTTGTGTTGATAGCTGTGCTCCAGTAGATTAGGCCAGAAAGACTGAAATACATCTATGATATAGATTTAAATATCCATTTTCTTATGTGGACATGGTGTTTGACTTCAGAGTAATTGTTTGACTTATTAAATTACTACTTCTATAACTGTCCCACATTAGGAAAATCTTGTGTCCCACTTTAGGACGCACCTATCCTAAAGTGGGACACTAATAATATGGTTTAAAAATAAAATATTACGTTATTTTATATACACCACACATTATTTTCTGATAAACATATACCTACCCAACATATTTATCAAAAAATTGACAATGTTGTTTTGATTGGAATTGATTTATACTCTAAAGACAAATTTGGCCAAATGCTATGTAATTTGTCATTTGATGGACTTCACCCAGAGTCCTTCTTCTTAATTGTAACCCCTCCCTGGAGTATTACTATACATTTACTAAATCATGATGTTATGATAACAGGATGATAGGGCTTTTATTTGGTTATAGTTTTGTAAACATTTACCAACTTGGGTCAAAGCTACACCCCTTAAACCTTAAGATGTCCCACAGGCATCGTCCCACTTTAGGGCATTCTACCCTAAACATGAAATGAGTTGCATTTAAAAGCTAGGACCCTCGATTTGCCTTAGAATGTGTTCATTCAGCCCTAACTTACCCACATTTTTAATAAAACAGTTCAAATCTCAAGAACCTGAATGCAGCGTATATGTGTCTTTAGGACACAATGGGTTAACACTGCAGAGTTTACTATGCCGCTGACTCAGTCTTCCCCCTACTTCAATATAAGGGCGATAAGACCAAATCAAACACTGAACACATTACAGTGCACGCTGCTTGTCAGACCATTGTCCACATGCTGTGAGCCAATCAAATTGTATAGATTAAAAAGTCAAAGGGCTGCTTGAGGGTGTTTGTTTATGCACCTGTTCACCCAGTGTGGTGGAGACCTACCCACTGTAGTCACGCCACCACTTGGCGATATCGCAGACCACACCATTCGGCTCCTGGCATGTTATCAAACATTTTAGGGAATAGATAGATCCAGGAGTGTCGTTCAGGAGGGTAAAGTGTGACTGAGTCACCAGGGACCCATGTATATAGGAGACCCACACACAGTCCGATGTATGAAGATATACATGTATGGCTGGAGGGTCCATTGGAGCTGATTGTACAATTTACAGAGGACCGAAAATTTGCTGCTACGCCCCTGGATAGATCAAACTCAAAATCTACTTGGTCTTTGTCTTTTTTTATTCAGTAATTGGAATGACTAAAAAACAAACGACAAAGACCAAGGACAACACTTCAGTGTGATCTATTCCCATCATTGTTTTGACACTTCAAAGATGGTCTAAAAAGGGGTGAGTGTGGTGTTGGGAAAAGAGCATGTTATATAAATATCGTAGGGAACAGATCACACTCAAGTTCCTCTGGGTCTTTGTCCTTTTTATGCAGGGATGAATCTATTCCCTACATTGTTTTGAGACGCAGAAAAAAGGGAGAGTTTGGAGCTGAGAAAAGAACATGTTATCAGGCATCAAAACATGCTCCTTTGTCTCCTGAAGGAGATCTGATTGGAGACATTGTAGTCTGTGAGCACAGGGTAAAAAGGCAAAATAAACCCTAACAGTGCTAACTAGGACTGTGGTGTGTGCAGTGTGTATCACCAGGATGTGCATTTTATTTCTTAGTAGGCCTATCTAAATTTCAACAAATGAAATTCAGTACACAACGTACGCATTAAGCACGTGACAACTCCAAACACATACCAGCAAAACACCTGTAGGAGGCTTGAGGGAGTCTCACTCCATTGCATTCGCTCACACTGAGTCACCTTTCAGTCACCCCTTGCCTCACCTTAAGCAGGTGTGATGGAGTGTGCTGTGAGAGTCAAATGGTGCATGCACACCGATTTGCACGGGAGCTGTCAATAGTCATGCAACGAGTGCAATAGTTGATGCATGGCTGCAGACAAGAGCCATGGAAGCATATGTTGTACATGGTGGTCCTCATTGCATTGCACAGCTGGACTGTGAAAGTTGAAGTTGAGAGCAACACCAGGATCTGTCTCATTGGTGAACACGTCAGTCTACTGTTGGCCCGTCAGCAGACCTGAGTGCCCCCGGGCAAGGTACATACTTGGCTGGCCTTTCCTCAGAGTTCAGCACTGATTGAGGTTTGAGGCACTTGGCATACGGAAACAAATTATGAGGTTAAGTAAAGGGATACGAGAGGCCTGACTTACTTACTTTGCATCACGGGACCTTTAAACAGCGCTTTTGACCTCTTGCGGAAATTGTCAAATGGAGTATTTAAAAAAAAAACACCTGTTGGAGCATGTGTCAAACTACATCAATCACTGCAGCCAAGCTCATGGTCTGCACCGAATACATGATGCACATCCAAAATGCACGCAAACTCTTTACAGTCAAGAGGGCTCTGACATAAGGCACAGATATAAACCAATATTCCACAGCCAGGACAATGGTCAAAGTAGGCTATTTGTAATCTATCTGTACTTTGTATGTGCAATGATGTAGCCTATACGTACATTTCAAATAAGACGTGTAATGGCTACCCCGTTATGCTGGGCAATTGGATTTCATTTTGACTTTATGCAGTAGCAGGTCAAAAGGTGAATGTCAAAGCTATGTTATTATCTCTTCATCATGCCATGCACTACACCGCTGACTGAACAGCCTCTTCACAGTTTCAAAGGTATTATGTAGTTTATGACCAAAACACTTTTTCTCCCTTTCAGAATCAACAGCTATAACTGTACAATGGCACAATTAGGTTTTATTCAGTTACACGTGACATTGCGATATAAACAAGGGCGTAGGTTTGGCTTGAGCTTTGGTAGGGACAACTTCAACCAAAAAAAAATAATAAAAAAATTACATAGATTCTTTATCTCGATTAATCTGACTGGTATTATAAAATTAATCTAGGCTCATTCAATATAGGCCTATGCGCCCTACTGAAATAATGACTAGGGCCTATAAGTAAGGAAGACTGTTTCTTAAAACAGGTCGCACATTAGACCAGGGCTCATATCCTTTTCCCAAAACAGTGCTATACAGTAAGTGGTAGCCTACATGTTCAACACAGATAATTCTATTTAACGTTTATTTAAACAAAATTTAGAGAGAGAGAGAGAGAGAGAGAGAGAGAGAGAGAGAGAGAGAGAGAGAGAGAGAGAGAGAGAGAGAGAGAGAATATCTGTATCTGACTTTAAAAGGGCAGCGGCTCCTTTAAAGTCGTAGGCCAGGCTACTCTTGGGCTCCTTTCTGTAAAAGCAGTCAAGCTCCACCAAGACCGAGCCCCTTTGTCCTGGGAGAATAAACGACCCTTTTTTGCCTAACAATATCTAAAACCTGACTTTTATTCTCAGAATGTCAGAGGAATTAAAACTTGAAATTAATTCCTTTTGCCAAACTTTTTATAACATGCGGCACACGCGGCACGCGGCAACCGAAATGAGCAAGCAGTAACTCGCATTTAGCTATCGAGTAGTTTGACAGTAGGAATGTTTGGCAATTATGGCATGCATTGTGTGGATAGCCACCAGGCTACAGCAACTAATTCAAACGGCAGCATCTCCAGCATCTTCCCATGACTCTCTCATTCATTCATTCCCATGTTTATTTGCATCTGCCAGGGCTTAATTGATGGCTACAACGAGACCGTTAAAACTTGCACTCGAAAAAGAAAAGGGAGGGTAGGAGGATAACGCTTATCTTACCTAAACACCGAACGATGCAACACATGTGTAGATGAAATCTTATGGGGCCGTAGGCTTACTGTTGAGGTAGGCTATCATAACTTCTTATGCCAGTCGTCCTTTTCTTTTTGGTATCTCTGAGGCTCATAAATGTCAAATTCAGAAGGAAACATGTATGCCGTTTGAGTTTAATTCCAATACGAGACAGCGTTCACTTTTCAGCACCACCAGCGTGGACCACTGCTTCCGCCTGCTTGTTGCAGCCAGTAGCGGCATGGGTCATCATAGCTCACTAGCCAATTTAAAATGTTCTTTAAATGAATGCTACCACTGCATAGTATATCGAAATATTAAACTAATCAATGTAGATTTTCGTTCAGTTATTTCTTTTTTTTTTCAATTAATATGTCAAAAATTGGTCGGGACTATTTTATATCCCTTGAATATTGGTTGTGACATGTCACGACCGTCCCTACCCAAATCTACGCCCATGGATATAAAATAACCGTCAGAAGAGCAGCCAAGCGTCATGTCAGAATGTTCTGAATGTACTGAAGTAATCATTTGCACTCTGCCAAATGCATGATGTCATGGCAAGTGCCATAACAGTATGAGCGGGAAAGGATCTGCACACTGGTTGCAAAAGACTTAATTTATTTGGAGCAACGTTTCAATCATAGATCTTCTTCAGGCATCTGTCGACTCGATTGTAACTGTCACATGACTGGAGAAGATCTCTGATCGAAACGTTGCTCCAAATAAATTAAGTCTTTTGCAAGCAGTGTGCAGATCCTTTCCCGCTCCTACATGTGACAGTTTTTTGATTTGGCACCTGCTGATGCTTTTCTGCTGTATGAGCACACTTTCCACTACACAAAGTGCCATAGCAGTGCCCTTTATTAAGGTGTCAATCAATGCACATCTTTTAGAATGCCCTACTGTGGGACAGTTTTTGTCACTTCAGCTTTGGTGGTCTATTAAAATGTAATGACAACATCTCAATACAAACAAATTATACCCTTTCAAGCCACTAGTTATGCTCTAATCAACTAAACAGATAAAAAACATGTTAAGTGTTTCCAATTCGAATAATTTGAGTGTTAATGCAAGCTGGTCAAAAACCGTGGTTATCCCAAAAGTGGGACACTCTGTTTCCTATTGTGGGACAGTGTATATTAAAAGGTCTCTACAACATCTTTGTGTAAAATATTAGTCCAAAATATTACCTGCCACACTTAAAGATATATCAGCTACACATTTAGAGCATGTTTTATTAATTATTTTGTACTGTCTTTTATTGGTAAATATGACTGAGACTGTTTGAACCCATTGCACACAATTGGCTGGTTCAACATGGCTGCTCTTTTTGAAGAAAGAACTTACGGTTTTTTGGACCTAAATGTTGTGCTGATAGCTATGCTCTAATAGATTAGTCCAGAAAGACTGAAATACAACTTTGATATAGATTTAAATATCCATTTTTTATGTGGACATGGTGTTTGACTTCATAGTAATTGTTTGACTTATTAAATTACTACAACTGTCCCACATTGGGCAAATCTTGTGTCCCACTTTAGGACCGCACATCCTAAAGTGGGACACACTAATAATATGGTTTAAAATGGGCTTTGATTTGGTTATAGTTTTGTCAACATTTACCAACTTGGGGCAAAGCTACAACCCTTAAACCTTAAGGTGTCCCACATTAGGGAATGTCCCACTTTAGGGCATTCCACCCTACCTTTCAGTTACAGAACACTTTCAGTCACAGCACTCTCTATACCTTTTTTTAATATATAGGTCCTAGTAAACATGCAAAATAACCAGGGACTTCTGGGCAAAACTATGTTTAACTGGGGGAAATGTAGTCTACTGCTGTAGTAGGCCTATGTAATTTGAAGCTATGTCAAAATTGGAAACAGTATCCAATTGAAATGACTTTTCAGAGTTGTGAGCTCCAGAGCATTGATGGGGCTTACACAGCTGGATGCCAGTTTGTGCAGTGACCACTACAACCACTTGAGGGCGTTATATTCAGTATCATTCATGAAAAACTTCCCTGTATCTACAATCCAACACCACGGCCACTCTGCACTTACGAATTGGTTATCGTTTTTTTTCAGTTTTATTTGATCTCTAATAAATAGATGGCCTTTGACACATATTGAGTAGGCCTTCATTTATAGACTCGTCCATGTAGCCTATGTCGAGTGCATTCATGGTATTGGTGGTCAGTCAGTGCTATCCAGAGGCGTGCGTCCTCCCCACTCTGCAGAACACCGTGAGAATGAAATGAATAGCCTGTATACCTCCATCATGTGTAGAAATCCTGACACGCAGCTGAAATCCGTTGACTACCAATTATGACGGCCCTCTGCATGATGACTGTCGCCACTTTGTTTGAACTCAACATTTTCCCTCTTTTTTTTATTACGCGCCGTCTGTGACATTGGTGATAGCGATCCTGGGGGACGCGTCGTCACGTCTACAGTCTCGATAACGCTGCGTTATCAACAGCTTTGTTTATGACTTATTGGTTCATGAGTAGTCTAATTATGACAAAACTATACCCACGGCGATTGGAGACAGCATCTCTAAGAATCCGCATCCCTGGAAAGGCCAACGTCTGCAGCACGACTTAGTTGCGCGGCTGCCAAGCAAACTCCCCCCCCCTTAAGAAGTAGCTACTGAGATGAGTATCAAAGCACAAGACAAGCAAACAGTCGTTTTATCAGCCCAAACACCATGCAGCATGTTAAATTGTAACTCGATCTGAAAGAGTCATTATGACAAATGCTGTATCACGCTATGATAAAGAAAATTGTTCGGAATGCGAGAGAATTGGGGGGCACATTGGGGATGGCGAAGGTTGACAGTGTTGCAAGAATTATGTTGTGAGAAGTGATTCTGGAGCACCAGCTCGACGTGATCTAAACTAAAATCACCACTGGCAATTACCACCCCATCCCGGCCCTTTGATGTTCTGCAGTAGCAAGAGCCCCGGGTTTCCTCTTTTCATTTTGGAAGCGGTTCGTGGTAGTTTCCCTGGGGGGACTTCTGATACGTGCCATAGCCCATGCCTCTGCCATCCTGGAGAGGAGCCACATACCTCCGTCTCTGACGGGCCAGGAGGCCGCCTCTTCCTCCTCCACTTCGGCGTACATCGTTCCCCCTTTCACTACCCGTGGTCTTCCTGTGCGCATTCAGGACCATATGGGCTGATGTCACCAACGTGACGACCAAATCATATAGGCCTAACTTATCTGTGTGTCAGTCGCGCATTCACAAGAATTTTACATAGGCCTGTTTTAAAGGTGCACCGTGTAATATGTTTTGTAGTTTATTTCCAGAATTCACTGCCCATTCACAAATGTTACCTTTTCTATGAATAGTTACCACCACCACCAAATTCTAAGTATTCATTATGACTGGACTGCACTTTCCATATGGCCTACGTGAAAAGGGGGATCTTCTCCATGGTCTGGAGAAGAAATAGACATTTTTAGCTGCAAAACTTACTGTACTTTGGTTATACTAGTAGCCTAAATGTTGGTTTATTATTTTGTAAATATTCATGAAAAGATCAAATTTGGTAATAGGCAGCACAGTTTCACTGCGCAGCATTGCAGGAGGCCTACCCATTCTGACCACATTCTACACAATGCACCTATAATTTTCACCATGCCAATGGAATGGAAACCCCAAAATGCTTTAACTTACGAACGTACATAAGAGTAAATCATCATTACGACCTAAATTCGGTAGGTGTCGTCCAGCAATGGTGCCAAATAGTTAGCCTAATCTGCATGCTAAAGACAAGCTTCTGTTTAAAGATGTTGTAAAAGATGGGGTCGGTTTGGGTATCATTTGTCCGACAGTATGTTCTGAAGTTTATGTAGCATATAGGCTATCTCAGTATTCATTCAATTTGTATTATTCCATTAGTGTTTTTTATTCGTAGCCCAACTTTAACAACACAAACTTGTCATTTTCTCACAGAACAGCATTCTTGTCCTTGGGAGCGTTTTTGTTGCTCACATTATCGACTTTGACAGCCCTACTTTGTCATTGTACAGTCAACATTGAGATGTGGATTACCCTGTCAAGGTGCAAACAGATATTCATTACACCTGGTTGTGTTGTGAATCTGTAACAGTTGTGGTATGTTGAGATAGGCTAGGTGCAGGAAGAGGGAATTCTTGGATAGCTTGTGAGGCCTAGGAGATTAGGCCTACCTGGCGCATGGGCTGCAGTTCCCTTTGCTGTGAGGGATATATTTCGGCTTGCATTTCGTGTTTTTGTCTTCCAGGCAGTCAATGTGACAAAATGTTGGAGCTATTTTCTAGGAGCCCATTTGTGTACACAGTGCGTGACTGTTACTGAAAGCCCAAAATTATGAAACTATGAAACAACATAATCAATGTATTTTTTTATTTTGTATATTACGTAACAAGATGTAGAATACCTATCTGTTTTTTCCAGGTTGGTTATGTAAACAACAAGCTATGTGAAAAGGGACTGAAGACACAAATACATGTCCCCCTGATTCATTTTACATTCTACAGTATGTTTGAGTTAAAGAATATTCCTAAAAAAATCTGTTCTCTTTCAGGGCTATTGAATATAACAGTTTGGTATTAGTTAATATTAGACTCTAAAAAGGTGATGTTAGCGGGCATTTAAAAGACATTTAAAATGTCATCTGTGAAAATATTGTTAGGACCTATGAATATGTTTACTTTCCCTTATGTTACCAGAAGTTTATTACATGGCACTAAAGCAGCAGACGTTCTGATACTCACTTATCAAAGCATATTGTCAGTTCCAGCGATAACATTCATAATGACATTGTCATATTGCAGGCAGTCTCTCTCTCTCTCTCTCTCTCTCTCTCTCTCTCTCTCTCTCTCTCTCTCTCTCTCTCTCTCTCTCCCTTTCTCTCAATTCAGTTCAATTCAATTCTCTCTGTCAATCTCTCTCTCACACACTCTCTCGCTCTCCCTTCCACGTCATTTAAGACAATTATTCAGCCAAAGATGAATTGATTGGTTCAATAAGGTGTGGATAAGTGTTGGCAAGTTGGCCAGAGTGAATGAGACAGGGCCGTGATCTTATCAGGTTTGCACAGCTGGGAGGGGAGGCTGCACGCAGCGGCGCTAAGGCCTCTCAACACCACATCCAGCACACTGCACTTCCACTAATGGAGGGCCCAATATTCTTCTGTGCTGCAGTGGGTGATTCAAGCCGATATTCAGAGGAGTTTACCTAAAAGAATAAACATTTGGGGCTGAGATGAAGGCTCTGACTGATGTAAATGAGGACATAAGGAAGCTAAATTTAGTTTGGAGATTATGGTTTGCTGTCCAGAAATATTTTAGCTCCTTGGGTTTAGGTGATCTTTGGTGTATGTCCACAGGAAGGAAAAGAATGACAAAACATTCTCCCCTTTAGTAGCCCTTTCATGCCAATGAGATCCTCAGCAATCTCCTTCACAATTCTTCAACAAAATTACTTTAGTGTATTCATAGGTAGCACACTAGGATTAATGCCTGTATATGCTGGTTTTATATAGATTAAAGCAATGCGGTACACATTTGGATACATTCATTTTGTTTCCAGGTAATATTAATAATAATAGTGATTGCTATCTGCATAGATGGAATTGTTATGTAATTGTTATGTAAGGTTAAATTGCTCAACTGGCTGCACAACTCTCCTCTACATGATGCAGTAGGCCCATGTCATTGCTGAATCACAGATACAAGGTCTATATCCTGTGGCCATGATGAGATCCAAGGAGATGACTATGAGTAGCAAACGTGTTGTAAGCATTGATTGATTGAGTGCCTGCAGGGGATCTTATGAAACCGTCTCTGCTCTGTGGGAATACACTGGTAAAATACAATTCAATATGATAGAGTATATATGACCAACATTGAAGAGCAAGCAAAGTAATATCGATGAACAGGGGTGATTGTCATGGTGCGACCATCTCTTGGGTTTTTTGTGGTCTGAATGTAATGCCAACGATCCCATATCTTTGGTGTAGTGGTCGAAACCCCAGTTTGATACTCCAGGCAGCATGGATTTTTGTACTGGTGTGCTAACCATGTTTCCATGTTTTGCTACAGTGTCTTTCCATGACGTTCCAAAACAAGGTTAGCTAGTGAGACTGAGAAGCCCTTACTACACGTGCACGTCATTAGTAGCGCAAATAGATGTCACTTTGTTGTGTGTGACGACTCATACACATACGGTATGCGACACATGCTATGAGTCAGTTTCCTCCTGGATACCAAGCCTTTCACTGACAGTAATTTGGTTTCACTCTTTTCTTTGGTAGTCGAGAATTCAGGCCAGGGCCTGCAGCACTGACGCAATGTAGTGCCACATATTCCTTAAGTACAGCGCCAATCACATTGTGATATTGTTTGTACACACACACACACACACACACACACACACACACACACACACACACACACACACACACACACACACACACACACAGACACACACACACACACACACACACACACACACACACACACACACACTCAGCCCAGGACACCCCCCCCCCCCAAACACTCACAGCCCTACCCTACCCCCGTCCTATTGACTTCCATTCATATTAACCAAAATAATAGCTAGTTTTGGCACATAACAAGCAAGAAAACGTACTCATTTATACCAGTAATGTTTGGGGAATCGGGAAATGACCTTGGATCCGGAATTGATCCCGGGTTCCCTGCGTAACAGTTCAGTGCCCTACCGTTTTCTTGGTACATGAGCAATAGACCACAGAGTAGACCACATTTCACTCCTCATCTTGTGGACTCATGACAGACAGCTTTGGCCAGACCCAATATATACAATGTACTGGGAACACAATTGCCCCCCAGGCCCGGGACAACTGACCCTTTTGTCCCACCCTTTCAGCGTTCCTGTTTAGCTGTATCCTTTCTTGATGGCAGAAGAGCAATGGAGAGTGAGGAGCAAGAGAGAGAGAGGAGACCACACAGGGCCGTGGCTATAGACATAAGCAGAGTGCAGAGTGCTTAGGGCACCAACCTGCGCTTGGGGCACCGACCACTTTGCCCCTAAAATTGGGGCCTCTTGAATTGAGATTGAAATTGAAAATATTGAATTACATTACAAAACATATACCTTGTTAGTTAGTAGATAATAATAATTATTATTTTCATTATTATTATTACTATTATCATTATTTAATTATAAAGGGGGGCTCCTGACCAGTTATGCTTAGAGCCTCCAAAACTTTAGCAGTGACCCTGAGACCACATTCACTCTCCACCTTGTGGTACACGTGGTCCTGCAAGCGGGCAGGCAGGCAGGCAGGAGGGAGGAAGTGGGGAGGTCATCGCCCCCTCTGCGCTGTTTTTGATCCGTTTCTGTCATGCCCAGGCTAACCAGAAAGTACCTGATGAAAAGGAAATATATGAGCAATGAGCTTCACTCTACACCTTGTATCCACATGGTCCTGCAAGCGGGTAGGCTGGCAGGCAGGCAGGCAGGCAGGCAGGCAGGCAAGCGGGCAGGAGGGAGGAAGTGGGGAGGTCATCGCCCCCTCTGCGTTCCTCCAGAAACGTCTCTAATGAGCTCTGGGCCAACGGCCACTTCCTGTCCCCGCGCTGCACAGCACAGGGGACCGCGGAGGCTCCCTTACCCATGTCTCCATCAGTTAACAACGCAGCAGCATCAGCGCTGGGCCGGTGCCGCGCTGCGTGACACGGGGGCGTCAGCATGTGGGGGGGCCGCGTGGGCAACCAGAGACGCACGGGCTACCGCCGGCCAGGCACGCTCACGGGGGATTTATCCACTTTGGGATTTATTTTGTTGGGGGGGGGGGCTTTCCCCTCCATTTGTACTCCCCACAACCCTTGTCGGAAGTTGTTTTTTCCCACGTGTGCCACGTTTGATGTTCTCTGGGACCTGGAAGTACAAGGGAGGAAAGAGAGGTGTAGAGGCAATGAGGAACTAAAGGAGACCACACAAACAGATATTTCATGGAAAGCTGCATCTCAACTTGAAGCTTCCAGTCTCTCTGGTGAGTGAGGTAAAACAACAAAGCATTAAAACCTCTTGGGTATTCCGCCCACCTTGTGACCTTTGGGTTGCAGCAATGTGTCTGTGTGTGTGATTGTGTGTGTGTGTGTGTGGGGGGGGGTGTGCCTGTGTGTGTGTGCCTGTGTGTGCGTGCATGCATGCATGCGTGCGTCCGTGCGTGCGTGCGTGTATGTGTGTGTGTTTGTGCGCGTGTACATGCGTGTATATAACATTTGCGTGATGTGTTTTTGGGTCCTTTCTGTCATGTCCAGGCTGAGACCACAAAGTACCTGATGAGAGGGAAAGATATGAGCAGTGAGCCGTGATGAGGAGCTGAATCACGCCACCCCCCAAACTCCCTTATCACGTTAATGGGAGGAAATCAGAAGCCAGTTGTCTGCATGGCCACGAACACTATGTGTGGTCACATCAGCAACGGTAGGTAACTTAAGGGATTGAAAAAAAAGGTATAAGCCCACAACACCAAGGCTACCATTACTGTCTTTAATATGACATTTAGGGCAGCGGGTATGTAGATGTCACATTTGATAAAGGGTGTAGGTAGCCCAAAACGTCATATTAAAATCAGTAACGGGAGCTTTGGTGTTGTGTACTTCATTTCTTGTTTTTTTTTCTTTCCGACAATTTACTGTACTTTATTTAGTCCAGCATCCAGTACATTTAGATGGATGAGTGTGTTAGTTGTAATTTCTACAGCTAACATGAGACTGACTAAACATGGATAAAGTCCTCGCTCATTCCAACCAAATGGGAGGGGAATGGCCTCTATATGAGTTGCACGATCTGTGCGTACTGTGTGGTTTGCCTCTGTGTTAAAGAATGGGAGAGGCTGATGACAGGCACAGCTATGAAAACATGACCAGGCCTTTAGACCTGGACACGTGTACAGACCTTCGAGAGGCCCCCTGTCAGTGTGTGCTGCTCAAGCCCTCACTGATGATGCTGACCGCTGCCCCCAGGCTTCCTCTAGACTGCCCTGCCAGGAGTGAACAGTCATCAGTGGGGAACTGGCAGGGGTCAGCCCTGCCTAAAGACTGCAGCCCTTCTCAATGACATCAAAGTGTCTTGTTTGTCTTGGTGCTGGTTCAAGACAAACACTCCAGTCACATGATTGTGTGGACTGATGTGAATCCCTGCCAGAGACAAACGGAACTCAGAGGATGGCTTTGACACCGGTCCAATTGAGATTTTACAACATACAGTTGCATGACTATTATGAAGCCAAGGATACTAAGCATGGTTTGTTGACTTTTCTGACATTTGCATCCACAGATTCCAATGTGTTTGCGATAAAGTGTAGAATAAACTCTGACATGGTCAAATATTTTGTCAGTTTTATTGATAAAGTAGGCGTTGCTCTGTTGTGTTAACGTGAAAAAATCGTACAATATAAAGAGTAAAGAGAACACCTGTAGCCCTAAGAAAAAAATGACGTGTGAATATGGGGGATCATTTTACAGATATCACTATAAGACACAATGTTATCCAGGCAAACAAAGACAGCATAACATTTCTTGAAGATTTTTTATTTGCTTCCATGTGAAAACCTGCACACCCTATGAGGGTGTTACCACAAAAACACAAACCTTAATTCAATTTACAGATGTTGTTACTTTGCAACAAGTTGATTGGGTGTACCCATAAAATCGTAAAATCAGTGCAGGTTCTTCCTTGGGGAAGGGCGGAG